>NW_019228757.1:238577-249120 GCF_002742605.1 Olea europaea var. sylvestris
CTGTTTTACCACAATAAAAACATTTTCTGTTATTGCTGTTCGCTTTTCCTTTAACTTGTTTCTTCCCTTTTCCTTTGGTGTTATTCCATTGCTTTTTGTTAAAATTTTTGTTCTTATTAAAATTGGAATGACTGAAGTTGCTTACACCTTTAGCATTTAGTTTTTGATTTGATGAAACACCCTCAACATGGTATACATCCTTATGTTCAGATTTTAATTCCAGTTCTTTATTCAGTAGTGAACTGTGAATTATTTCAACAGTAAGATCACTCCTACCATACTCTAGAGCATTTTTAATATCTTTATATTTGTCTCCTAGAGCATTTAGTAGGCCAACTACCCTCTATTCATCAGAGATCTTCTCATCACAATTAGCCAAGTCTTGTGTGATCCTATTAAACCTATCCATATTGTCTCCTATATCAAGGTTAGGATCAAACTTAAAGCTAAAGAACTGTCTCCAAAGAAAACATTTGTTTGGGACAGTTTTAGTAAGGTAGTGTTTTTCTAAGGCAGTCCACAATTCTACAGCTGTCTTAGTCTCTCCTACTTTCCTAATCACATTGTCAGATAAGTGTAGGAACAAAGTGCTCCAAGCTAATTCATGTTGTTCAGTTTTCCTGGCCTCAGCCATGGTTTCTGGCCAAGATTCATCAATAGCTTTAGCACATTTCAACTGTAACATAAGTGCTTTTATTTTCTGACGCCAGAGACTAAAGTCTCCTTTGCCATCCCAAACTTGGACATCTACCTTAGAGTTAATGATGTGTACTAGTGTAAGATATCTACAAATTATGATAACAGAGGTGTATCAAGGTATTTATTCAATCAACAGTATATCACAAAAGGTCACTGTCTTATTCCAATTTCTGATTTTCAGTTAGTGCATAAGTGTGATATGTACAGTAGGTATAACACACAGTTTAATGCACAATTAGTATACAATTCACTAAACATGCAATGGAATATAGAAGCACAAACTTACACACAGTAAGCTATAAAGTATAGTATATGCGATGTATGTACCTTGATTGCAATTAAACTCAGGAATTTAACACCTGAGAAAATCAACTTGAGTATTAGTACAATTCACACAGAATGTACAACTATTTGATTAAGGAAATAGATATTAGGGATCTATTTTTCACACACACAGTGAGAAAGATCCAAACAGTTTTTCAAAAGATTTACAGGTTTCTTGAACCGAAGCCCTAGTCCCCAAAGTTTCTAGGCTTCTCTCAGGGAACCCTAGACAGAGGTAGAGTTAGGATAGGTTCAGTGAAACCCAAGGTTTGAAAAAAAAATTTTATTTCCAAAAACAACACCCTTTTAAAAATTATATGTATCAACAATCAGGTTATGCAATACTCAAGGATTATAATACACTGCAGTAACCAAGAACATCAAGAACATGTACTTCTTTCAATAAGATCACAACCCTTGACTACGGAACACAAAGAACTGCAGATTTCAGAAGGGACACCAAGGGATTTACACGGTTTTTGAACCAACAATAACCACAAGAAAATATTTTTCTGTTAAAACAATTTTAAAACAGAAACAGGAAAGAAGGAAAAAAAAACCAAAATCTTTCAGAAAGGATCAACACCAAGACTCGAAGGTGTAGAAGTGCACTAAATAGTGCCAAACTTCAATCGAACACTGAGTCGAATATTCCTCAACAGGAAATGTTGGCAGATCTTCTAGATCTGCCGTTTTATCTTTGGCCAGCGATTAGGGTTTTCAAACCCGTAACTAAAAGTTTGAAAACAAAACAAAAATTTCCAAAAGAGCTCTGATACCACTGTAGGACCAAGGATCGTTTTCGAAACAACGAAAAATCACAAAGGACTAAGATCAAAAATGTAAATCTGAACTTAAAGCAGTAAGAACACAAAGCGATTTTTCGGCCGAAGCCCCGAGGCTCAGCGATTGGTTAGATCGCCTAGTCCCCGTTGAGCATCCACAAAGGAATAAGCTCGAATCCACTAAATCAAACAGCCAAATACAGCAAAAGTGTCAAGAACACACAGGAACACAAAGTTCCAACCTCAGCACCATAAATCTCTCAGTACATAAACGAACTCACACAAGAGTTCAAAAAATTAACTCTCACTCAAAGATCTATAAACAGATCACAAGAGAGAATCTCCAAATTACAGAGAGAACACGAAGAATAAAGGAAACTGCTGCCAAGGGAAAAATGAAAAGTATGTTGAAAATATCTCAAACCCTAGTAACAATAATAATTGATCCACGCAAGTCAGATCCAACGATCCATATTGCACCACGTGTCGCAAATCAAGGGTAAGTTGCTATTTCAATTCACAAAACACGCTTTTATCATTTAACAACCAATTCCAGATCCTTCTCACTGTTGGGCTTGAACCGGGTATCTATAAACAGATCACAAGAGAGAATCTCCAAATTACAGAGAGAACACGAAGAATAAAGGAAACTGCTGCCAAGGGAAAAATGAGAAGTATGTTGAAAATATCTCAAACCCTAGTAACAATAATAATTGATCCACGCAAGTCAGATCCAACGATCCATATTGCACCACGTGTCGCAAATTAGGGGAAAGTTGTTATTTCAATTCATAAAACACGCTTTTATCATTTAACAACCAATTCCAGATCCTTCTCACTGTTGGGCTTGAACCGGGTCAGGTAAGTTGGGCTGGACCATCACACAGATAAAACAGCAACCCAATAACACTAACACTGTCCTTGAAGCCAAAACCCGTGCTCTTTGTGTAGTTTCTGGGAAATCGTTTATCAGGTTTTCCCATCCAGATGGGATGGAAGCTAAAAATTTTGATTTTTTTGTGGTGCTATGTCATTTGATAGAATCTGGGACGAGAATAGTCTTTCCGAGTGTTCTAAACGTGGAGAATCTCCTGTTTTCATCGTCAGTTGGAACGACCATTTTTTTGTCCTGAAGGTCGAAGCAGATTCTTACTACATCATCGAGGAGCGACTCTACGGGGGATGCAATCAAGGTTTTACATTGAAATTCGACAGGGATACGACTATCTACAGACTTCTAGATACCAGACAATCTTCAGAAGAAGAACCTATTGATGATAAGCAGAACGTTGGTGCTGTGGAGTCTGATAACTCGAATTTAGAGCAGCATGTGGAACCAAAGGAGGGTATGAAAGAAGGGACACCAGTGAATGACCCGATGATCCAATCACGAGTGAAGAAGAAGAGGTTGTTTGTCGAGGTCAAGAGTCGTGTAAAATGTAAATTAAGAGTTTGTTGGCTGCAATACCAATGAGCACATCTGTTGAAGTTCGATTCTCTGAGTGCATCGTTACCGCAGAACGTTGGTGCTGTGGAGTCTGATAACTCGAATTTAGAGCAGCATGTGGAACCAAAGGAGGGTATGAAAGAAGGGACACCAGTGAATGGACCCGATGATCCAATCACGAGTGAAGAAGAAGAGGTTGTTTGTCGAGGTCAAGAGTCGTGTAAAATGTAAATTAAGAGTTTCTTGGCTGCAATACCAATGAGAACATCTGTTGAAGTTCGATTCTCTGAGTGCATCGTTACCCAACGGAATTTTCAAGAGAAGACACAGTAAACACTCGTGTTTCTGTTCTTATAAACTTATTAATGTAACTCACAAGAGGCCTGAGAAACGAAGAAAAAACTTGTACTAACGAGAATGATAACTCAATGGATTTATAGTAGTTGGTCATTTTGCAGAGTGCTAGACTGCTATTACAGAAACAGTACAATATTCACAACACATCTAGAAATATCAAGAAAAACATTTAGAGTGTGTTTGATTGACATGGAAAATATCATCTAGAAAAGAAAATGTTTTCCTTCTTTTGTGGAAAATAAAAACTACCTTCACCCAAAGAAAATGTTTTCCTTAAAAACAAGGAAAATTAGGCATATTTTTAAAAGTTGGAAAATGTTTTCCATGGAAAAAATTAGCAATCAAACACCTCAAGTAGAAATTTGAATGGAAAATTGATATTTTTCATGGAAAATAAATGTAATCAAACACACTCTTATTTCTAGCAGCAAAACTGAGCACTTAATTTATCCACTTTCATTGCAATCTGGACCCCTTATGGTTGATAATACATTGGCTTGCTCCTCCGGAGCGATTTTCCGTCTGCCATTGCAGTGGAAACATAAAACAAAATGCATTCCAGCACAAGCATTGCAAAGAGTATTTGATTGAGTTAAGGATATCCCTTGTAAGAGTTTTCTTAGCTTTCCCTTTTCGTGCAATCCTACGACTGCATCAACCCCTCCAATGTTTCTACCTCTGATGAAAACCCTCGGGGGAACTACTCGACTTCCGAGTACTCTCCACAGCTCGTCTCTATATTCCAAGTGCATCGAAACATCTCTTTCGTAGTGAACTACTCTAAAACTCTCCAAAAGAAACCGGATTGCATTACAGTCTTCGAAAGTTTTCCAGATTCCTCTCAGGCCGGTGGTGTAGGGTATGACTGAATCAGTTCCATCTGGAGGACATCTCTCTTCAAAGTCCGTTAGAGATGGGAATTCATCATTATCCTCCTTCCTTTCACGGCTTCCAGAATCTTCCATGCCATTCAGCTTGCAGCAAGGTGCATGAATGAGTTCAGAATGGCCCTCGATTTCTCCCATTAGTGGTTGACAAGCTGATTTGCCAATCTCTAATAAATGATCAACCTCGGATAATAATTGTACCTGATGTTGATCTTATGTAGGGTCGAAACTTTTCATCATATGGCACATTGTTTACGAGTCCTGATACACTGATATTGCTGGCTAATTAGTTAGGAAGATTTTCATTGCTGTGTTCTTTGTGAGAAGTTGAGGCTTGAAAGAATGAAAAACTAGGCCTTGTTTCTGAGCGATTGTCGAAATGTTTTTGAGCTTACTAAGGATTCACGCTTTCACGTTCTTTCTTGAATAGGGATCACATGTGCTGACAACAAACTAATAAGAGAAGACTCTCGAATCACCTCACTTCAACACGTCCCTTCACCATGGACTCATAATTCAGTCCCAAGGAAGCCAAAGCAGCCCTTTTTTTATTTGGTTCCTTCCCATTCTTCGTATTAGACTTTTTGGATATAAAGTAGGTTTGGTGATTAAACCTTTTCACCAGCAGCCATGAGCCATGTCCCTGTAAGTCAATACCTTATTTACATGTTCGGTTGGACGATACTAATAAAAAAATTTATCAAAAAATCATCTCAATTATATTCCTTAATCTTTTTCAATATGACACACCAAACAAGCATGTAAAGCAATACTTGGTGAAAGCATATCAGACTTGCATTGCATTTAGGACCGAGCTACATAGCCCGCGCGGGTGATCGCATGATTTACATAATACACGCACATGGGGACCAGGATTATTTTATTCATGGAGGACCCATGTCGGCCATGTGAAAGTGATGTCACCTAAAGTGTCAACAGTGCGGGTCGTTTGGCCTTTTCCCTGTATTTATAACTAACATAGTCAATGAATATGAATAATTATAAGAATCCCTCTTCGCCTCCTACACAAATAAAAAATATTAAACTAGTTGAGAACCCTATGGAAACTCAATAAATACTCGAATTTCGAACCCAAATTAATGACATGTCACGGTTGTGATAGAAATCATTCAAAAAGTGGTCCAAAGATTATTATATACACGTTAGTTAAGGTACATTTCTATGATTACAGAATACATATTGATGGATAACGCTTGAATGTCTTGATTAAGGCCTTGGATACTTCAATCCTGCATGTAAATTAAAGATTGTTTCCATCCACCGCCATCAATACACCACAATAATTTATTTTTATATAAATTTTACATGAACTGTTAGTTTAGGAAACAAACGGTAAGTGCCCACTTGATTTCGAGATGTTCTCAAGAAAGCTCGTAAGTGGAAATTGTAAACAGTCTCAATAAAGAAAAAGGATTAATCAGGATTGACAGATACGAGGTTTATTCCATCAGGAATAGAAACTTTTTATTTACATCTAAAGCCTGGAATTCGATGGAGCGAATCCTCGAGAGCACTTAACTGGAAGCCAAAGTTTCTGATGCCGTAAGCCCAATGCTGAAGTAGAAAGTAATGCAAGTCAATTGCTTCTTGTTCTCATCCACCATTGACATTTTAAGAGTGTACGAACCCTGGGTATGTCAAGAAGAACGTTAGTTCCAAGAAAAAAAAATAAAAAATAAAAAATCATGGCACTTTCTCCAATTTTTGTATTTTCTTTGCTTCCCTTTAATCGTTTTCTTTGTTTGTGTCGTGTGGGCAAAATGAATTTTTTCAGTGGATACTCCTCATTTCATCAGAGTGCAATACATGAAGTTAGACTTGACATGGTTTGCAATAACGGGAATGCTAGACATCATCGACATGATACTACTGAAACATAGTAAAAAAAGGTGACTTACGGGTGGGGTAATTCCAGGTAAAGATTGGGAATGCGAAATCACAAAATCACCCACAGAAACTGGACAGGCCGTCTTTGCACAGAGGTCATGGGTCTCACCATGGACATGAAATCCAAAATATGAAACATCAATTGTAAGTTTCCCACCAGAGAATGCCCTATCTGCACGGCAAGTTCAAGGTAAATCTTCAGCTCACAAGAACAAGTTACACTTGAAGCAACATTCAGCAGAATATGCAGCATGTTTGAAATTATAATCTTTAATAAGATTCTCTAATTGCATGGTTTATATCAACTCATTAGCGTGTGATAAATCTTCTTTCATTTGGCAGTCTCTTTTTCTCCACAGATTCCAAACTAGGTTATAAAATGCCACCCAACTCAAGTGAAAGGATGAAGAAATACTCTAAATAAATGAAAGCTTGTTGCATTATTGACGAAAGCATAACTGGATATACATCAAAAGGTCTAAAAATGATCAGCATACTAAAAGCACACACAACGGGGTGAAGCCGCAAGATAAAGCCAGTCAATATAAGGAAAATGGTAATGCAAAAGGTCTACATCTACGTACAAAATGGTGAGAATCAATGAATCCCCAAAGGATTAGCCAACGTGATTATTACTCCCAAAACATGTGAAGAATCACAAGTACAAACTACCATAAAATCTGCTGGGGGTGCGGGTGGGCATTATTAATAATGCCAAATACGTTTCTAGCAAGAAACCAAATGTTGCTCCTTTTTGTTTCTGTCCTAGGTGGATAATTAGAAGCCAAAAAGTAATTAATGCTGTCTTACAGTTCTTAAGCATGGTAGCTAGAAATAGTGTACTTACGGGATAACTATTGTCTTGGCATCAATCAAACATGTTGCTATGAAGAAATAAAAATGCTATTAGAGTTCTCAAACAAAGGAATTGTTACATACTAGATGGCTATCGTCCAAGTAATCAAAGTAGAGTACATTTCGCAGCACCCAGTGATCTCAAAATTTAAACTTGTGCTGATCTAATGCCAATGAGCTTATGATACATTCTTCCATTGATGGTACACGAAAATTAGAGGGAGAAAGTGAGAATTTAGGACAGAATAGGGGATACATAGTGAGCGAGGCATCTAGTCCTACTACTTTATTCATTACCAATAAGTTAGAAAACCAAATTAAACCCATAATGCATACTTTAAAGTCGACCATCAAAGATCAGTAAAAAGACATGCTACTGATGCTTCTCTTTTATACATACGGGAATTGGTCGATAAGAAATATAAAACACAGAAAAATATAGGAGGTATAAGAAGCAGTACCTTTCAGATAAAAGAAATGGATAAGAGGAAAGTTATTAATCTCATCTTCTGGTTTTCCATACAAGATATTAGCACAAGTACTTTACCATTCAAAGGTTATATTGAATAAGAGTAAGAGAGTACTATTCCTCTTTCTTGCAACCTACCTTCCACCTTGGAAAAATGAGATAAAATACACCTCTGTCGCATAAAAACTGGTTCTTTAACTTTTCAAGGCCAAACACTTTGTAAATGGATTTTTTAAATATGCCTTGCCAAAAAATCCGATTCTCGGGAATATTTTGCTGAAGCAAACAAATTTACTGAATGAATTACCATTCATTTAATATTTGGAAACATAATCAAGTGAATGCTAAAATACATATAAATGCTACCATCTTGAGTCTATTTTGCATTTAGAGAAGTACCAAAACTAATGAAACTCAATTTGACTAAGTCGAAGTCACGGTATTTTTCGATGAAGGAGTACTATTTTCTAGGAAAATGTTCCGTCCATTTTATATCACAAAGAAGCTATCAGAACAACAAAGTAAACAAAAAATGTTCTCAATTTTTTACTGAAAAGACATGTATGCAAAGTACTCGTAACACTGACAAATGCTTCAGCAGAAAATGAGAATTATAAAAATCAAATTCCAGTGTGTGAAGCCTATGAAATCATGCTATTACCAGAAGATGCAGCAATGCTGAAGGTGGTCTCTTTGCCTCTAGAAATAGGGAAAGGAGTTATCTCGACTCCACTGACCTTAACATCGTAGTTAGCCTTCTTATCTGTATTTCATTTGGAGAAGGGCAAGACCAAAAAAATTATAATCAACAAAACAACATAGAAATAAAGATTTCTCTTAGAAAATGCCTCTTAACAAACCAAATTTTAATTCTTGATTATATTGTTTAAGGTTCCATTATCCAATCAATCATCAAAACAAAAATCTTGGCCTATGATATGAATAAAATCAGTAACCACGCCATCAATTTATATAGACTACCAGGATAAAACAAATTTTGGTTGAAACATAACCTTCGATGAAATTTCATTAAAATACCAAACTCGCGGTAACAAGTTACTCTTGAAGGAAAGATTATTCTTTAAGATGTCGAATTTCAAGAAACTTGGAAAAACAGCTCTGAAATCCAAACCCAATCAGCTCCTCCAGAAAAATTAGGAACGGTAAAAACCTAATCTTAAAAACAACATGATTGAGTATGAAAAGAAGAAATCAAACAGGCTGACTCACTGTACGAAACTACAGAGACTTAAATACAATTGAAAAATAAGTGAGTACAGGGAAGGTCTAGAACTCATCTACTACTCCAGAAAATATTTTTAAAAAGTTAAGAATGCGTTTGGTTTGTCATTTTGAGCCATTTTCAATTTTTAGTTTTTGAAAAACACTCAAAAAGGTGTTTGGTACGATATTTTCAAAAATGCGATTTTGAAAACAAGGAAAATTTTATAACAAAAAACTCGAAACAACTTTCTAACGTTTTGAGGGTTTTCAAAACAAGAAAAATGAGCTTTAAAAATTTTCAAATTAAAATAATTAATAAAATTACACACAACTTACCCAAATACAAATACCCCCTTCCCTCCCTCTCCCTCTCCCTATCTCCCGTGCTCCTCCGAAATGTCATAAAACTATTTCTAAAGTTTTTAAACTAAATGCGTTTTCTAATTTTTTGTTTTGTGAAACAGTTTTTCAAAATGACAAACCAAACAACTTTTTTTGTAACACTAAAATAATCACTAAAAACAGAAAATAGAAAATGAATTTAAAACTGAAAACAAAAAAAAAAAAAAAACCAGAATGCAAACCAAACGCACCCTTAATTTCAATAAATGTGAAAAACTGTTATGAAATCCAAACCAAGCAATTGCTCCAAGAAAATTTAAATTATACAGGAGTGGTGAAAAACCCTAATCTTGAAAAAAGAAATCAAACTAACAGATTGACTAAATGAAACTACAGAGACTATAACTCGCGGTAGAAAAACACACGAAGTAAAGGGATTTTGGGGGAATCATACTGCAGTAGTGAACGTCGGTGGACTTAGCAGAAATCCAAGGTAAAAGCAGACAAAGCGAGAAAAGAAGAGCAGTAAGAGGCTTCAACTGAACCATGGCTACTCCTTGATTAATTTAGAGAGAGAAAGAGAGAGATGGCTTCTGGTTGAAAAGAAAGTGACTGAATGCTTGTTATGGATGGTCTCGCCGAACAGAATACATTGGTTTAATTTCATCAGCGGCCCAGTAACTTTGAGAAAATATTCTATTGAACCACTGAACTTTTTGTTTCAAATGTTAAAGCCTCGAATGGATAGAAATTGCTTAGTTAGCAGTTAAATTGTAACGTGCCTCACACATTATCGAGTCAACTCGACATTGGACCAGGCGAATAAAGTGTCAAGTGATGCAAAGTATAAGCATAGATACTTTTTTAAAGTGATTCAGTATTAAATTGGAATGCTACCGAATAATTGCGTGAAAGATCGGTTATGATTTAGCTTCTCATTTGGGGAATCATGGGTGGTGGAACTTGACATAGTGAGGACTAAAATTTCATAATTTAATTGAACAAATTGTAAGGTTCCCAACACAAGTAATCACTCTTCTGATTTGACCTACATTATTTCTAATTATAATGAGTGAAATACTATTTTTTTTTTTTGAGAATAAGTAGTTGATAAAAAAAGAACATATTTTGTGTAATATTATTTTATGAAATATTACGTGATTAAAAATATAAAAAAAAAATATAATTTAATTTAATGGGACTGAACGGAGGCTTTGCAAATTTCACCTCCAAAACTCAAAATCGC
>NW_019228757.1:250328-260114 GCF_002742605.1 Olea europaea var. sylvestris
TAATCAAACACACTCTTATTTCTAGCAGCAAAACTGAGCACTTAATTTATCCACTTTCATTGCAATCTGGACCCCTTATGGTTGATAATACATTGGCTTGCTCCTCCGGAGCGATTTTCCGTCTGCCATTGCAGTGGAAACATAAAACAAAATGTATTCCAGCACAAGCATTGCAAAGAGTATTTGATTGAGTTAAGGATATCCCTTGTAAGAGTTTTCTTAGCTTTCCCTTTTCGTGCAATCCTACGACTGCATCAGCCCCTCCAATGTTTCTACCTCTGATGAAAACCCTCGGGGGAACTACTCGACTTCCGAGTACTCTCCACAGCTCGTCTCTATATTCCAAGTGCATCGAAACATCTCTTTCGTAGTGAACTACTCTAAAACTCTCCAAAAGAAACCGGATTGCATTACAGTCTTCGAAAGTTTTCCAGATTCCTCTCAGGCCGGTGGTGTAGGGTATGACTGAATCAGTTCCATCTGGAGGACATCTCTCTTCAAAGTCCGTTAGAGATGGGAATTCATCATTATCCTCCTTCCTTTCACGGCTTCCAGAATCTTCCATGCCATTCAGCTTGCAGCAAGGTGCATGAATGAGTTCAGAATGGCCCTCGATTTCTCCCATTAGTGGTTGACAAGCTGATTTGCCAATCTCTAATAAATGATCAACCTCGGATAATAATTGTACCTGATGTTGATCTTATGTAGGGTCGAAACTTTTCATCATATGGCACATTGTTTACGAGTCCTGATACACTGATATTGCTGGCTAATTAGTTAGGAAGATTTTCATTGCTGTGTTCTTTGTGAGAAGTTGAGGCTTGAAAGAATGAAAAACTAGGCCTTGTTTCTGAGCGATTGTCGAAATGTTTTTGAGCTTACTAAGGATTCACGCTTTCACGTTCTTTCTTGAATAGGGATCACATGTGCTGACAACAAACTAATTAGAGAAGACTCTCGAATCACCTCACTTCAACACGTCCCTTCACTATGGACTCATAATTCAGTCCCAAGGAAGCCAAAGCAGCCCTTTTTTTATTTGGTTCCTTCCCATTCTTCGTATTAGACTTTTTGGATATAAAGTAGGTTTGGTGATTAAACCTTTTCACCAGCAGCCATGAGCCATGTCCCTGTAAGTCAATACCTTATTTACATGTTCGGTTGGACGATACTAATAAAAAAATTTATCAAAAAATCATCTCAATTATATTCCTTAATCTTTTTCAATATGACACACCAAACAAGCATGTAAAGCAATACTTGGTGAAAGCATATCAGACTTGCATTGCATTTAGGACCGAGCTACATAGCCCGCGCGGGTGATCGCATGATTTACATAATACACGCACATGGGGACCAGGATTATTTTATTCATGGAGGACCCATGTCGGCCATGTGAAAGTGCTGTCACCTAAAGTGTCAACAGTGCGGGTCGTTTGGCCTTTTCCCTGTATTTATAACTAACATAGTCAATGAATATGAATAATTATAAGAATCCCTCTTCGCCTCCTACACAAATAAAAAATATTAAACTAGTTGAGAACCCTATGGAAACTCAATAAATACTCGAATTTCGAACCCAAATTAATGACATGTCACGGTTGTGTGATAGAAATCATTCAAAAAGTGGTCCAAAGATTATTATATACACGTTAGTTAAGGTACATTTCTATGATTACAGAATACATATTGATGGATAACGCTTGAATGTCTTGATTAAGGCCTTGGATACTTCAATCCTGCATGTAAATTAAAGATTGTTTCCATCCACCGCCATCAATACACCACAATAATTTATTTTTATATAAATTTTACATGAACTGTTAGTTTAGGAAACAAACGGTAAGTGCCCACTTGATTTCGAGATGTTCTCAAGAAAGCTCGTAAGTGGAAATTGTAAACAGTCTCAATAAAGAAAAAGGATTAATCAGGATTGACAGATACGAGGTTTATTCCATCAGGAATAGAAACTTTTTATTTACATCTAAAGCCTGGAATTCGATGGAGCGAATCCTCGAGAGCACTTAACTGGAAGCCAAAGTTTCTGATGCCGTAAGCCCAATGCTGAAGTAGAAAGTAATGCAAGTCAATTGCTTCTTGTTCTCATCCACCATTGACATTTTAAGAGTGTACGAACCCTGGGTATGTCAAGAAGAACGTTAGTTCCAAGAAATAAAAATAAAAAATAAAAAATCATGGCACTTTCTCCAATTTTTGTATTTTCTTTGCTTCCCTTTAATCGTTTTCTTTGTTTGTGTCGTGTGGGCAAAATGAATTTTTTCAGTGGATACTCCTCATTTCATCAGAGTGCAATACATGAAGTTAGACTTGACATGGTTTGCAATAACGGGAATGCTAGACATCATCGACATGATACTACTGAAACATAGTAAAAAAAGGTGACTTACGGGTGGGGTAATTCCAGGTAAAGATTGGGAATGCGAAATCACAAAATCACCCACAGAAACTGGACAGGCCGTCTTTGCACAGAGGTCATGGGTCTCACCATGGACATGAAATCCAAAATATGAAACATCAATTGTAAGTTTCCCACCAGAGAATGCCCTATCTGCACGGCAAGTTCAAGGTAAATCTTCAGCTCACAAGAACAAGTTACACTTGAAGCAACATTCAGCAGAATATGCAGCATGTTTGAAATTATAATCTTTAATAAGATTCTCTAATTGCATGGTTTATATCAACTCATTAGCGTGTGATAAATCTTCTTTCATTTGGCAGTCTCTTTTTCTCCACACATTCCAAACTAGGTTATAAAATGCCACCCAACTCAAGTGAAAGGATGAAGAAATACTCTAAATAAATGAAAGCTTGTTGCATTATTGACGAAAGCATAACTGGATATACATCAAAAGGTCTAAAAATGATCAGCATACTAAAAGCACACACAACGGGGTGAAGCCGCAAGATAAAGCCAGTCAATATAAGGAAAATGGTAATGCAAAAGGTCTACATCTACGTCCAAAATGGTGAGAATCAATGAATCCCCAAAGGATTAGCCAACGTGATTATTACTCCCAAAACATGTGAAGAATCACAAGTACAAACTACCATAAAATCTGCTGGGGGTGCGGGTGGGCATTATTAATAATGCCAAATACGTTTCTAGCAAGAAACCAAATGTTGCTCCTTTTTGTTTCTGTCCTAGGTGGATAATTAGAAGCCAAAAAGTAATTAATGCTGTCTTACAGTTCTTAAGCATGGTAGCTAGAAATAGTGTACTTACGGGATAACTATTGTCTTGGCATCAATCAAACATGTTGCTATGAAGAAATAAAAATGCTATTAGAGTTCTCAAACAAAGGAATTGTTACATACTAGATGGCTATCGTCCAAGTAATCAAAGTAGAGTACATTTCGCAGCACCCAGTGATCTCAAAATTTAAACTTGTGCTGATCTAATGCCAATGAGCTTATGATACATTCTTCCATTGATGGTACACGAAAATTAGAGGGAGAAAGTGAGAATTTAGGACAGAATAGGGGATACATAGTGAGCGAGGCATCTAGTCCTACTACTTTATTCATTACCAATAAGTTAGAAAACCAAATTAAACCCATAATGCATACTTTAAAGTCGACCATCAAAGATCAGTAAAAAGACATGCTACTGATGCTTCTCTTTTATACATACGGGAATTGGTCGATAAGAAATATAAAACACAGAAAAATATAGGAGGTATAAGAAGCAGTACCTTTCAGATAAAAGAAATGGATAAGAGGAAAGTTATTAATCTCATCTTCTGGTTTTCCATACAAGATATTAGCACAAGTACTTTACCATTCAAAGGTTATATTGAATAAGAGTAAGAGAGTACTATTCCTCTTTCTTGCAACCTACCTTCCACCTTGGAAAAATGAGATAAAATACACCTCTGTCGCATAAAAACTGGTTCTTTAACTTTTCAAGGCCAAACACTTTGTAAATGGATTTTTTAAATATGCCTTGCCAAAAAATCCGATTCTCGGGAATATTTTGCTGAAGCAAACAAATTTACTGAATGAATTACCATTCATTTAATATTTGGAAACATAATCAAGTGAATGCTAAAATACATATAAATGCTACCATCTTGAGTCTATTTTGCATATAGAGAAGTACCAAAACTAATGAAACTCAATTTGACTAAGTCGAAGTCACGGTATTTTTCGATGAAGGAGTACTATTTTCTAGGAAAATGTTCCGTCCATTTTATATCACAAAGAAGCTATCAGAACAACAAAGTAAACAAAAAATGTTCTCAATTTTTTACTGAAAAGACATGTATGCAAAGTACTCGTAACACTGACAAATGCTTGAGCAGAAAATGAGAATTATAAAAATCAAATTCCAGTGTGTGAAGCCTATGAAATCATGCTATTACCAGAAGATGCAGCAATGCTGAAGGTGGTCTCTTTGCCTCTAGAAATAGGGAAAGGAGTTATCTCGACTCCACTGACCTTAACATCATAGTTAGCCTTCTTATCTGCAATTCATTTGGAGAATGGCAAGACCAAAAAATTATAATCAACAAAACAACATAGAAATAAAGATTTCTCTTAGAAAATTCCTCTTAACAAACCAAATTTTAATTCTTGATTATATTGTTTAAGGTTCCATTATCCAATCAATCATCAAAACAAAAATCTTGGNCGAGTCAACTCGACATTGGACCAGGCGAATAAAGTGTCAAGTGATGCAAAGTATAAGCATAGATACTTTTTTAAAGTGATTCAATATTAAATTGGAATGCTACCGAATAATTGCGTGAAAGATCGGTTATGATTTAGCTTCTCATTTGGGGAATCATGGGTGGTGGAACTTGACATAGTGAGGACTAAAATTTCATAATTTAATTGACAAAATTGTAAGGTTCCCAACACAAGTAATCACTCTTCTGATTTGACCTACATTATTTTAAATTATAATGAGTGAAATACTATTTTTTTTTTTTTTTGAAGAATAAGTAGTTGATAAAGAAAGAACATAATTTGTGTAATATTATTTTATGAAATATTACGTGATTAAAAATATAAGAGAAAAATAAAATTGAATTTAATGGGGCCGAACGGAGGCTTTGCAAATTTCACCTCCAAAACTCAAAATCGCAGAAGCGGGTGAGAGAAGTGGTTAAATTCATCTATTTTCCCAGATTATATATTATTAGGAACATTAAACGGCAAAACAAAATATGAGACTAACTCGCGCCAGGTAGGGTCGAACCTACGACTTTCTGCTTAGGAAACAGACGCTCTATCCACTGAGCTACAGGCGCTACCGTGACTTCTTTGTATTAAAGATAAATACTTTATTTTTGTTTCTTGCTATCAAATTATCAAAATTGCCAACCAACAAGGTGCATTTTAAAAATGTAGCTAATTTTTATTTTACTCGTACTACATGTAAATAATGATTTACATACACATGATGTAAAATATGATTACATCAAAATTTCTTCAATAAAAAATTTATATACATATGTCCACCATCTTTTAACACTTCATCCGTATATAAATCATTATTTATTTAATTCTATTATGCACAAATAGCATTTTTGGTTTTTTTATTCTTCCACCCATTCTCACCACCACAACAAATCGATGATGCACATTTAGTCACCCAAGAGTGGAGAAAATAATGGGGAACTTTCTTGAGCATCTAAAGACCGAGCACGTTTAAGGTGAGGTATTCATGCCAGTGGTACCTTTAAAAAAAAAAAAAAAAAACACACACACACACACACACAGAGTCACTTGTTCAAATGCTCAAATAACCCACATTTTGGAAGGTGATTTTGCTAAATTTTTGTGTGCATAAAGTGAATTTGTGGAAAGGGAGGACTAGAAGATCAATCTCCACTAATAAATTACAGCATAATCGTTTTCTTTTACAGTTCCACCCCTACTAACCATATACGTGACATCTAACAACATAGAAGAGAATTTAGAGATATAACTGTTACATACTTTTTACAACCCCATCAACAAAACCTTGTCATATGTATCACATCATTTATCTGTATGTTTATATATGTAAATTCCCGAGTCATTTCAAGCACTTTGTACAAACAAGCAAAAAGTAAAAGTACAATTGGGACTAGAAACTACTCCATATCCCATTCAAATAATCATAAATCTACCAAACCAACCAAATTTGCAGCGGAAAAAAGAGGTGAAAAAACAGCAGCACAGTATATCTTTTCTGCCTTGCGTTCTCTTCTCCGTATCCCATGTTTATAAATTATTACATTTTCTTTGTGGCGTAGGAGGTATGAGCTTACGACCAATCAGAGTGCAATTGATTCCTTCCTAATTGTATATTTTAACAGGCTTCTCAAAGGTGTGGCGATTCTGCAATCACCAAAAAATGCCCACGAAAAGTAAACCATTGATACACTTGATATTATTAACGAGGAATACATATTTTTTCCCCGGAACAGACAATGTCACCTAGGCAATGCAAGAAGTATACCTGGTTTGCAGCATAAGTCCTCTTAGGGGTAGTATCAGAGTGCTCCAACCCAAGGTACTGCTCCCAAGCACCGTAAACATCTCTCCTCTATGAAAGAATACAAGTAAATTTGCTTTAATTGTTAATGAAGATTCAAGAGAAATGGGATAAATGAAAAGGATTAATAAGAATATAAAGACAGTACTGAAAATAATGACCTGAAAACGGCTGGATACAATGTCTGAGTCCTGAAGATACTCTGGACGTCCCAGCGACAAAAATGCAAATTTCCACTAAATATTAACAGAATAAAGAATCAAATACCCAAAGTCAGTGCTATAAAGCAACTAAATTACAAGCGCAACTACTGTGCAGCACAAAATTTTTTAGAAAGTGCTACATGATTGTACAAAAATGTAAATGTAGTATCCATGTAAACCAGGTAACATAATATACCTTAGAAAACTCCTCGTCTGGAACCTGCAATTTCTTCTGAATCCGGACTTTAACATCCGCTAAAGTTTCGCCTTCATGAATGACCAGAAAGAAGGGTTCCCCAAAATTCTGGACTTGCTATTGAATAACATTGTAATATATATGTTATTATCATGCTCATCATTGTTTGATAATTTCAGTTCTACCCAAAAACAACCATATTGCACTAGATAAAAAATAAAAATATTGATAATCCTCAAATACCATTTGGTTCTGTGCACTCTCTTTTGTGAAATGGTAAACATGAACCAAGCGGTCATTGGGACCCAGCTTTTTCTCTTCTTCTGGAATCTGACAAATAACATATGACAAGAATCCCATCAAAAGTTGTAGCAAAATCAAAATAACTGTTGATGTAGAAAATAATTCATACAAGATTTACCAAACTGTAAAACCATGGAAAATAACGCCAACACATACAAACGACCACTTCCAAATAAATAAACATTGGATTTGAAGTACAAAATCAAAGTGCCTCTTCAACAATTGTGTTAATGATCAAAGTTCAAACTCTACTCAGCTCCATTATTCATATTATTAGATGCAAAAGTCATTAACATGAACTAGGTCCTTAAAGAGAAGAGACAACTTGTATATGCATGTGAGAAAGAGAATGAACAAAAAGTACAAAAGAGCGATTCTAGGAACAAGACAGCTCACCTCCTCAGCCCGCAATGTCCAGTACTGGTCATTTATATTCTCAATTTTCTCATTGAGAGGAAAGATCTGTAGATTTGTCAAGAGAATTGATTACAAAATCTACAAAACTGAACTCAATAAAAATTAAAATCCACTCAACGATAACAAGCAACTGATTTTGTAGCACAGAAATTAATTTACTGGCCACAAATATAGTGGCAACATGTCTTCTAGCAGGGTTTGAAAAACCAAGCAACAATCCATTTCAAAGAAGTGAAACAGAAGCCAATAAAAGATAAAGGCTAAATCATAATCCAACTCAACAAGGCTAGGCCTACAACAGCGTAAAAACACAGAAAAGCTTCAGGATGATGATCACTACCTTATAAATCTTGTGGTAGAAAACTTCAAGCAATCTAAGTTCTGCATTTGGGTGAGACAACTCTACCTGTTTCAGCATACAACAAATGTAAAAAACCTGCCGATTTTTTCTTGCCTTTTCTGGAGGCAGGATCTAAAAAGTACTCTGTAAGTAGGAGCAGAGGTAAAAGCAAGCAACCTGTAAATAGTAATTATTATGAAACTGTAATTGTAATCATAATTTTTTCCCACAAGACTAATGATATATTTTCAACTAATACCTAGGCAAAATTTTATATAAGGTATATATTATAGAACTTTCAGTTAAGCCCTTCTTTGGCCCCCATTAAAATTTCAATACATTTTTCTCTCTTCTTTTCAATCACACATTCTCCAATAAAATAATATGACTCATAAAGCAAAAACTTTTCTTTCTTTTTTAACCACACACTCCCAAAAATTACTATTCCAAAATACATTTGACCCAAATTTCACATTATAGTGGAGGCCAAACAAGGGCTAAGTAAGATCCATAGCCAAACAAGGGCTAAGTAATATCCATAATGTACGATAAAATTATTCACAGCACAGAACTAACCTTTGTTTTGATCTCGTTAAGCACATCTCCAACAGTGCTTTGTTTAGGCAATCTGATGTTGAGAATTACAGCCTGATAGGAACAGTGCACCCTAGATCATATGACTTTATACTCAAATTGGCAAGGAAAGAACAGAGCAGTGGCATCTGTATTTTCACCTACCTCATCCTTTGTGGCATGATGAAAGGCAACTTTCAGAGTTTTAAGGCATTGCAGTTCAGGAAGAGGAATATCCAAAACTTCATAATACAGAATATCAGAGATCTGCACAGGAAAATTATCAATCCATTGACATCATAAGCCAACCTCAAAATTGTCACCCACAGGAACATACTGAGCTCACACTGTGTCAGAGCTACCTGATTGTAGTGGACAAGCATATCTAACAACTGATCAACTGATCTGTATTTGATTGGACTGGGCTTTGGTTGCTGAGAATAGCAATTGTGAGGAGTAAGACGGATTTTAGATGGATCATCCAAACCAAGGTATTGAGCCACTCTTTCCACAACATCGTCATAAGTGTGGTTCTTTGCTCTAGAGATTTATGCCAAAGGTTATAAAACATACAAGACTAATAAAAAAGGTAGCATAGACCGCAATTAAACTAACTGCTAGTAATAGTCAAGAACAGTCCCCAACTGTATCAGAAATTATAACAGGTTAATAAATACTCACAACTCTAGGCTGAAACCATCCTCCTTAGGTCTCTCCAAAGCTCGAAAATGAACAATCTGCCGAGAGTCGATTCATATTAAAAGATAAAAAAAGAGGTCGGAATAATGAAAAAGCACCAAATTAACATGCTTAGTCACTAAAGATATACACAAGAGTTATAAAAGAATAGAGATGTAACTAGCCCTCAAAAATTTGTAGGGACTTGAAAAAGATCTTAGAATACTTTCATGTGAATCTATTATGCTGTCTTATTGGTTACGTTAATTATGTTTATCCATTAAGATGAATAGTATGTGCTACCACAACAAACTAAGCCTTATATACAATAAATTAGGAGTCAACTATGTAAATCCTTTTCCCCCATTCTGTTTGGTTCATTTCCAAATCTATGTGAAGATCCAAATCCTTGAAAACCAATATCCATGTTAGTTTTAGTCTGCCCCTTCCACTTCTAACCAAGTCTATTCAGATTGTAAGTATCATGAAAGGGAGCCGCTTCAAATCTACGAAAGACATGCCAACCTAAGTTGTCATTCATTTAATTTAGAGTCGATTAGTGACACCTCCA
>NW_019228757.1:265381-342221 GCF_002742605.1 Olea europaea var. sylvestris
GGGGGGGGGGGGGGGATCAAAACATTTGACAGATAGATATGTATAGAAAGAGATCAACCTATGGAGCATGTAAAGGTTGCGAACACTCCTATCTGCTTCCGGCGACAAATATTTTCCGTTGTCTCTATCAAGGTCAAGTTCTAGGGGAAATTCATAACGGTCGTTTATCTGCAGCATGGAAGCAATTTTTCTAGGTTGCACGAAAAATATAAATTTGAGGGGAAGATAAAGAATGCAAATCAACACCAAAAAGTTTTATTTAAATTCACAAGGCATAAAAATAAGTGAAAACATAATGTTTCTTCGTAAAATGTAGAAAGAAAAAATTTGCTTTCAAAAGAAGTCAGAAACGAATATATTAACTTCTGCGCCACTAAGTCTATTTTTTCTTCGAAATACAACCTCACAAAGATTTCAAAAACAAAATAAAGTAATACGATCACAACAAATACAGGAATAAAAAATATGTAAGTTAAAATTAAACATCCACAGCCCATTAAGCTGTACAGATTCATTCGGGTAACATTTCTATCTAAAAAAGAATCAAGTAAAATGGTACTTTCTTGCAAATGCATAGCTAAAAAATCTGCCTGAAGTTCCATTAGAAGGCAATCCATAACAAAAGCACCCCAGAATACTAGCGTTTTCCAGATAAGATACTCATGAGGTCATCTTGTGAGGATAGTCCCCCACCACATGATAAATCGTATAAAAAATAATAAAGAAGTAAAACACACTATTACACAGCAACATGTATCTGGAGTAGTCTTAACTTTTCTGAGTTCACATTTTATAAAGCTGGGTTTTATGGTAGTGAAGAAGATAATAGCCACTGGATACACCAAGAGAGAAACAGAATATGGCTTCTAAAAGCATTATAACATCCATAAACATAATTTTTTTTTATAAGTGATCAAATATTTTATTAATCACGGATAATACAAAGGAAGTGTATTATCAATTTATACAAGAAAGAAACAACATAAAGTTGGGCAACCCGTCTATACAAGTAGTAGCTGCAGCATTAAACCAATTATACAAGGTCAAATAAAATGATTCTTTGATATGATCTATAGTCCTTGAATAATCATCAAAATAGCGGTTGTTTCTCTCCCTCCACATCCATAAACATAATCAGGATAACTCCTCTTCTTTTTTCTTTTTCTTTTTTCTTCTTTTTGCTTCATTTTTTCCCCCCTCAAGGGGAGTTCCCATCCCAAGGAAAAAGTCAATCCTTGAATCAAGAGATTGTTAGATGTTGACAGATAAATATTATTTTCAAAGGAATGCAATGTGCTCTCCCACCATTTCCCTCAGTGCCACCCCATCCAAGGACAAAAGAGAGAGAGAGAGAGAGAGAGAGAGAGAGAACCAAGAACACAGAGTCCACAAACCACAATAGATTTTCAAAGATGAATAGATTGTATATTCATCCCAAGCAGAGTCATATGTATGTCATAGTCAGCAATATAGATCATCAATCAGAAAAGGTGGCAAAACTATTTCAAGCTATATAAAACTGACACATTTTTATCTCCCCTCCCCACATCAGGAATCTCAAAAATACGTTACCATTAGACAGCCACTATAGAAAAAATATAAAGATCCAATACAGGATCTAACGATGCATATACCTCGAAGAAAAATCTCACTGAAAAACAATCATTGAAATTAATGCTCATGTACCCACTAGAAATTCTTAAACTACAGTTTTCCAGCAGAACAGTAGAGGAAGAGATTTGTTTTTTATAATTATAAGTTCTAGGGCCATGTCCACCTTAAAAGGGTCAAACCAGCTACATAAAGCCATCCACTTATCTTCTTTCTCTCCTAATAAATAGGCGTAATCATTGCTGGAACCAACATCCTTCCATTATAAGTAGTACTCACAAAAAGCTTAAAATCCTAATTGAAGAAAATCATCAAAACCAAATTGTTGGAGAAATAAATGATGGAATGAACAATTCGTATCTCTATATCCAACTTTATGTAACAAGATATACCCAAGAAAACATAATTAACAATGAGATGACCAAAGATCAACCTCAATAGAGCAAAAAAATGGACAACCATTAAATTTTGGCAACTAACCTTAACCATTGTATCCCTCATAAAATCATATTCAAAGCGCTTTAGCTGTAGCTGAAGAACTGGTGGGAAATCAATGAACAAGACACCCTTCTTGGCATCCTGACATTTATAGAATAATCAATCTCCAGACTGATATTCAAGAGGGAAAAAGAAAATTGAATTGAACTAATACACGAATAAAATTTATACAGTCCCGTAAGGCTCTTTCTATATTTGCCAAGGTATATTAATTATGAAGTTTCAAACGCTAAATTCTAGTACTTTATGTCATAGGAGAAAAATATAAACGCAAGAGTCAAATCTTCATAATCCTCTCATAGTCAAAGAAAATAGCTATCATAGAACAAAAGAAGTGCATATAGAAATGCTAATAAATCCCGCAATTATCTAATGACAGAGCACAATACCTGCAAACCATGCTCTTCAGCATGATACTTGTTATCTCCTTCAAGACGTTCAACTTCCACATACTTGTCGAAGGAAACATAAACATCCTTACAGCCTTTGACATCAAGTTGAAGGTCTGCCACGAGTTCACATTTAATATTAATTATGCTTTCAACATTAAGAAGGACAAGCCTCGGAATGACCAATACCATAAAATGATTCTTTTCTTGTAGATTTGAAATCTACATTGATGCATTCAATGTAATTCATATGGTGTCCTTCAAACAGTTTCTGTATCGTCCCTTCAACAACAGTCCCCTGTTCCAGTTAAAAAAATTATATCTGAGAATAAAAAAAGTTCAAAGAAAAGGAGCTTCTGGTCTGACCACCATACCTTCATCTTGTCTTCGAGCTTTTCGCACAAAACTCTATTAAGTTCTTGCACATCATGCTGCATAAAGGAATCATACGTGTCCCATCCAAATGATTTAGTCAATTCTTTTGTTGCCACACTGGTTTCATGATATTGGAGCTTATAAAACAAACTCTGTAGAGCCAAGGGAATGCTTCCTGAAGGCATATCGTTCTCTGTAGTTGGCATATGATACACAGCCTGATATAACAAATTCCAAATTAAGGCTTCTTCAATCTTCCCTCATAAAAAAATTGGCGTAACAATTCATGAATTAACTAAAGCATGAGAGCCTATAGTAACCTTTCTGAAGTAAGGAATATGATACAAAGTTTGCAGGAGAGAATTCATGTAACAAGTTGCTCCTTGGTTCTTAAGTCCCACATAACCTGTCTCCTTCTTTGAGTCGTATGTCCAGTAATCAGTGACCTTACGTACAGCAACATCAGCTTCAACAACACACGTATCATTCACAAGATACCCCTTACTGGGGTCATAAAGTTCAACAAGGGGCATGAAAGATGTAAAACCCCAATCACTCTCCCTTTGACTGAACTGGTGCTGTGTGTCTGTGAATCCCAGATACAAAGTTAATATTATATTACAATAACCACAATCCAAAACACTAGATGCGTGCTTCATCAGAGTTGGGGAAATTATAAAATATATTTAATGTAAGGTACAATGACTTACTATTTAAGTTCATCTATCAAAAGGAAAATCCACACCAGTGATCTCAACTCCGCTTATCAAGCCAAAATGACAATACTAAGCATGAAAACTTTACAAACTTCAGATTTAAACTCCTTTTTAGTAAGTCTGCAGCAGATTCTTCATCATGTATTCAAAAAAATTACACTTCAAGTTATGCATTCTTTTTTTTTTTTTTTATCTTTTATTATTTTTTCTTTTGTGAATTTTGATTTTCATATTGATACTCCTAGTATGGTTTTCATAATAATGAACTCAAGGTAAAATAAAAATATTCATCAACGTGACTCGGATTCATTTGTTATCTTTTCTTACAACCATAGAATGATTTAAATCTTATGAACTAAATGGATCAAGAAGAATCTGCATGTTGACAATGTCCTCATTCCTCCATAAGACTCAACAGAAGATGGGTTTATGATCAATGTCTAAATACACTTCTCATCCGAGTGCTAATAACTCCTACTTTCCGAAATTCAGCTCATAATAGGCAACAAACAAAAACAGCTCCAAATTTTTCCCACTTGTGGCGATTCGAAGTACACAAAGGATAGCAGTTTGCAGTATCAAGATCTTAAAAAAGACTTTATTGACATTTAATATTCTCTCAACTTCAGAAATCCAAATATATCAAGATATTTTGCACGATGCAGGAAACAACATTTTCCTAAACCGATGAACAAGCTTTAACACCCAACCTTGCTGTAGAGCAGCATCATATTTAGCCCCATTCTTTGAAAACTCATTTAAAACCACACATTCTCCCAATAAAATAATTTTACACGTAAACTCAAAACTTTTTTCTACTTTTAACCATGCATTATCCAAAAAAACCACTATTACAAAATCTATTTTTCCAAAAAAAAGGGGCTCAAACAAACCCTCAGTTTTATCTTTCAGAGCTTTTATTTGAAGGAAAAAATAAATAAATAAATAAATCTTTCATCGGCATAGCAAAATCAAAAATAAAACACCAAAGCATAGACTGCACTGAAATGGGAAAATCACAACATTAAAAATAAAGAAAATAAAATCTCATATAGCAAATAATTTGAAAATGAATACACAATATTTAGCTGCATAGAGAAGCAGGGGGTGTTTAAGGAAAATGTTAAATGACATACTAGTTATTTCAAGATCAAGTTTTAGTTTAGCTACCCAAAAGAATTAGAAATGGGAATAGTTCCAGGAGATACCTTTTCTTATTGTGTATTTGTTATGTATTTGATTAACTACGGCCAAGCTAAACTGTGCATATCTATTCCACCCATGTGGCAAGGTAGCTGAATCTGCCACATCTAAATACATAGACAAATAGTCCACATTGTTTCCTTTGGGAAAAATAAGCACCCGCCTGTGCAAACCAACAAAAGCCAAAATGCAATTAGGTCATACTCTTCAAGACGGTAAAGCAACATATACCAGAATTTTTATTTATTTTTTTTTATTAATTTTTTTTTTTGTAACATAAGGTAACAATAAAAAGGTTCTCTCTTAATTTCAAACTAACATGGTTAATTCCTTTAACCACACGAGTCAATGTAGATAAGAAAAGGGAACCAACTTTACAGCTTTACATTACCATTTATAACCACCAACTGTAAAGACATCCGAATATAGCTTCTTGACATTTAAGCGAGAAAAATTCTCAATTGCCCATGTGAACCGTGATGCTTGTGGCTCTTCACTGGCCTGGTTGTCCACTGTCCCAGCACCGTCCACTGGCGCTACTACAAAATCAAAAACAAGTTTGAAACCCAATCCATATAGAACAAAACCTTCAGAATCTAGCAACCAATATACAAAAAAATAAAATAAAATATCTACAACTGAAATAATCATATGCCAAATGGAGCCCAAAACATTAAGAACCAATTAATTTCGATAGTATGCGAAATGCATATGCAGATATATTTAAGATACATATACAAAAAATAAATACATAAATAAACTAGCCCAAGAAAAACACAGACCTTCCATAGGCTGAGGACCTTCTACTAAAGGCTGAGGTCCTTCTACTAAAGGCTGAGGGCCTTCTACAAAATCCGCGTGTGGCACCAGCATCTCTTCGTCTTCTTGTCGCTAAAATCCCAGCAAAAAATTAAACAGAAACTTAAGCTTGATCCAGTAAAAACTCTAGCATTTTCTCCCAAATTAAAAACCACAATTTCTTCACCCATGTAAATTAACACGACTTCAAATGGAAAAAGAAATTCAATTCAGCAACTTAAACTTTCCATTATATCACTAAAAACCCTAGTCCACGATCAACAAGCCTCGGTGCACGTTCATATAAATTTTAATTCTTTATATACCGCAGAGGCAAAAATTCAAACAATGAATTAAAACAGATTGGTACATGCATGAATATATAAATATAGACAAATCTAAAAGTGCATAATTGGGAAAATGCGTGCAATAAAGGGGGAAGAATTACATCCAAAGGTCGAGGAGTCAGCATCGTCATGGCTGGAGAAATCAGAGCCGTCGATCAATAAACTACACAGTGATCAATATAATATCAGAGAGGAAATGAAAGGGAAGAGAGAGAAAGAAGTGAGTTAGAGAGAGAACGGCTTGGGCTTTCTGAGTTTTGGTCTCTCGATGGGGGAGGGGATATGTTGGGGATTTTTTAGAATGTTAAGGGTAAAATAGATAATTGAAAACAGCGAGGAGAGTAGCGTGAGATTGTAGTCGAGGCTAGAAGAGTTTCTCGATTTGAAATTGCCTCGTTGGTCCCAATCTATTGCTTTTTTTCGGATTGACCCAAAAAGTTAAATTCTCGCTTTTGTGCAAAAGAATCTCATGTTTGACTAATGTTTATAAATTGTTCATAATTGATCAAATAAATTTTATTCATATATTTCGTGAAATTTACAAGTACTACTTATTTATCCTTCGTTCATTTCTACCTATCTATAATAAAAATCAATTGCAAACTAATTTCAAAAATCTTATTTGATCATGTATAAAGGTTGTGCTATTGATGAATTGAATTCTAGAGATCCAGGTTAAACTAAGCCAAGCAAAGATCGCTTCATATAAAAAAAAAAAATAAGTGGAAGCAATGTCTGTCCAATTTAACGATATTTGAAATGGTTGAAATCTCACACATCATCGAATGTGAGTTTTTGTCTTATTTGGTACATTGTAGATAATAACCGGACTCTCGTGACTATAAGTTGACAGTATAATAAAAGTTTACAACTTTAATGGAACATTCAATACCAGTTTGCAACTGGTTCAGTGATACAAGGGTCAATGGTGCAAATTTCTCTTCTTAATAGCCAATAAGAAGTGGAGACATTTAAATTGAGTGCAGAAAATTCCCTGTACTTCACTTTTCTAATAATTTATTGACATTTCACGTTTACTTTTCTCTTTATTGTTTTCTTTTTGCTATTTCTCGGACTTCTAGAATTTTCTAGTACATAGGATATAATTATACTGATAAATAATAGAGAAAAATAAGTATATTCACTGATTTCATATTTACTTCTTCATTGATTTCATATTCATTTCGATACGCTCAAGCGCAATATATTACGTGCGGATAATATAATAGAGTATATTTTAATTTACTTTTCTTCTTTAATGTTAATATTCTTTAATTCATTTTTAGTGTCACGCCATTTGATAATGCTAATAAATAATATTATATTTAATCAAATATTGATTCATTGTTACAAATCAAGATGTGTTTATTTCTTTTCTTGAACGGTAATTTTTTGAATTTGAGTTTTAATTTGACTCTCGAGTCGAGGTGCAGCAAGCAAGCGAAGAAGCACTTCTTGTAACTAAAAACGAATTTAACATTGGACCAGAAAAAAAAATTGAGCTAATATTTAAAAAATACACATAAAAAATGTTTTTACACATTTAAAAAAAAAAATTACACATGAAAGCAATGAAGTGTTATTTTATGCTAAATTGGTTTCATTACACGTAACTAATCAAATATGTATCTATTTCTTATCTTGCATGATTATGTTTTGAATTTGACTAAGTTTTTGTTTGTCACTCATTATTTCACATTTTACCACATTATTTTTTTTTTACAATACTCATTTTTAACCACACATTTTTCATTAAAATAATATCACGCAAATAAAAAAAATTTCGTTCTTTTTTAACGACATATTTCCACCAATTTATTATTCCATAATACATTTTTTCAAAATTAAAGGAGTTCAAACACGCCTTAAGAATCATGTCCAAAGTTGAAACGATAAGTCAATTATATACGAGGAATCAATGAATCGACTGTTATATAATGAAACGGTGAAACCAATAACTTGTTTACATTTTGGCTGTGAGGTTTTGAGAAGGAAAAAATAGAAGGAAAGAAAGAATTGGAAATGTTTGCCCTGGCTCGAGATAACACGTGGGGTCGTAATTTAGCTATATTCTTAATGTCTTTTTGGTAAAATTCTGATATCTTACGTCCGACTAAGGATATCAACGAGTCGAGTCAAAACTTTTAACTCAGGCTCAGCTCGATTAAAATTAAGTCGAGCTTTTTTTGGCCTAGGCCGAGCCAAACAAAAGCTCGACCAAAAGATTGAGGCTCGAACCTAACTTTCAGCTCGTGCCTTACCAAGCCAACTCGATTTTTTTTTAATGCAGCACATAACTGCCTATTTAACGGCACCTGTGCATGCTGCCTAAATAGGCAAGACACAATTCTGAAAAAGGGTAGCGCAACCTTTCTACAGTGGCCTTTTTTCTTTTAAGCCGAGCAGATTCAGGGTCGGCTCGATGCCCCCAGAAAGGGCTTGACCTGAGCATCAAACTAGAGGGGCTCGAGCTTTTTTTAGGTCGGGCCACAAGCGACTCAAGCTGGCTAGCCAAATTGTCATCTCTACGTCCGACTATTGAAAAGATCGGGAAAACTTTGTCTATTTTTCCACTTTTTTATTTTCTAGTAAGATTTGATTTTGTGGTGCGTTTAACTTTTATCCTTTTGTTTGGTACCAATTAAAATTTAGATTTTAATCTAAGGTAAAGTCAAAGTCAAAGTCAACAATTCATTTCAAACACATATTTTTATATGTCTCACAATTTTTTAACAACACATTTCATCAATTTCTATTAAAATCTATTAAAAATCTAATTTTAATTATCATCGAATTGAGACTTAAATTAGGAAGCCAGCTAAGAGGATAACTAGACGAGACTTGTTTGAGCACCATTCTTCTAAAAACTCATTTTTTACCTCACATTTTTCAGTAAAATAATATTACACGCAAACCCAAAACCTTTCCTTAACTTTTAACCACACATTCTCCATCAATCTACTATTCAAAATGCATTCCCCCCCCCCCACTCCCTAAAATGGGGCTCAACCAAGGGCATAGATTATGTTGTCTAAGAGTTAATTTAATCAATGGTCATTGAACTTTATTATAAGTTACTACTTACTCACCAAAATTTAAAAAGTTTATCTTTACTCACTGAACTTTGCTATATGTTACTATTTGCTAACTGAAATTTAAAAGGTTATTTATTGTTTACCAAAATTTGAACAAAGTTACTCATCAGTCATCCATATCATTTTCATGAATGTTATCTATTACAAAATTTAATGAGCAACAAGTAACTTTATTTAAATTTAGATAGGCAATGAGTAACCTTTTAAATTTTGGTGAGTAAATATTGACATATAACAAATAGTAACTTAAAACGAAGTTGAGTGAGTAATGAGTAATTTTTTGAAAATCAGTGAACATGTACCTATAGTAAAGTTGAATGATCATTCATTAAATTTCAATCTTCGAGTTCAGTAGCGTTGATCGTTTTATTTTGCAAGAGCATACAAATTAGTTTAGAGCTTGTGCGTCTAGCAAAGAATTTCAAATTATTAAAACTTCTAATTAGGTTTGAGTATCAACCAAGTTCGTCTCTTTAACTCTCTCTATGATTCAAGTCATTTGAATTTGTTAGAATGGGTAATTAGCACAAAACGTCTTTATCTTTCAATATTATTGTGCAAAACGTTTATACCTTTCATTTTTTGACATTTTTATCCTTACCTTCACCTTTTATTACGAAAATTATCATTTTTATCAATTTTCGTGTAAAATGACAAATATACCATCTAGTTAAATAAAACAATTGAAAAGAAAAGAAAAGTCAAAAGAATAAATTGAAATCATACCCCCAGACTTTTTTAAAGAATGCAAATGAGTTCAAATAAATTATTAAAAGTGTAATTAGTACAAAATATCTCTATCTTTCATTATTATTTTGCAAAACGTCCATATTTTTCATTTTTTGACATTTTCAACCTTATTTCATATTTCATTGCGAAAATCTTTATTTTCATCCATTTTTCAATTAAAAATTGTAAAATGACAAACATACACTCCTCTTTAAATAAACAAAAAAAATAAAAAAATGAAGAACAAATAGTAACTATACTTATGCTAATTACCCTTTTAAAATTTTATTTGGATTTATTTGCACTTTTTAAAAAATTTTGAGAGTATGATTGCAATTTATTCTTTTATTTTTCTTTTTCTTTTTTATGATTTTATTTAAATAGGGTGTATATTTGTCATTTTACACGGAAAAATTTGATGAAAATGATGATTTTCACAATAAAAGATGAAGGTAGGGGTAAAAGTGCCAAAAAATGAAATGTAATGATGTTTTGCACAATAATATTAAAATGTAAGAATATTTTGTGATAATTACCCTTGTCAAGATCAAGTTTCAGTCATGTTATGCGCTCACGTCGCAGGCTAAACCTTTTGTTTGAATTTGATCACAATCATTTGAGTGATCTAATTTATGGATTTAAAAGTGGTCTCGTTGAATTCGAACAATCACTTCTCAACATGAGACTCTTGTTACTCGAATTATCCTAACAGTGATACCACTTGTTAGAATAAGTTTCAACCATTTCATCCGAAAATCAATCGATCTACAGTGATACACATACACTAAATTTTTCATGATATTCAATCGCCATCATTTAAGAAACTCATATCATGAATAAAAGTAAGTAAACTTTAAATTTCTAAAAACAAGATTTAATTTGCTATCTTATTACCATGAGCATGGAATAATAACCAGAAATCGAGCTAAACATCACCCATATTGTCAATTTACATAAAGTTCAACAAGTTCATCTTTATTACAACACATACATACGATCTTGATTATGAGAGCATACATATATAATGATATTATTTCACTTGTATTACTTCACTCATAGGACTTTCGTTCTACGATTTCTTGATTCTAAATTATTATTACTTCGATTCTTTCTTACCATCAATCGTGTTTCTTGGTCGGTTTCACAACAAGGACAGCACATTTTGCATGATGAGCACAATAATCGCTAACACTTCCCAAAAAAGCCCTGCAACAAAAACCAAAAATCAAATTTGTAACTCGTAACATAGCATTTGGAAGGTTAGAAATGACATTTATATTCATATAGGTAAATCAAATTGTAAGAAGAGATCAATGATCATTACCTCTTGATCTGGCCAAGTCCTCTGCTACCAACCACAAGAAGATCAATGTTCACTTCATCTATGGCCCGACAAATCCTGTCCTTTGGATCTCCCTCAAGAATAAGAGTTTTAGCTATCACCTATGTCAATTATAAAAAACAACCTTAAAATACTCGTTTTAGTCGTTTATATAAGTGTCACAACGTAAACACTCTAACTCAGGTTATTAAGAAATGCGGGTCGGGTCTTGTCAACTCAATTTGTGCAAATTATCTAGTCACATTCAATTTCGCGTACTAATCATGGTTTAAGGTGTGTTTATCCTAAATTCTTCATGTTAATAAACAAGAAAATTGAAGTGAACTTACCATTTTGTCCCTGCACATGTCAAATGCACGAGAGAGTATTCTTGCACCATTTTGCTCTTGGGTTTTACTTGCAGATTCCACCACTGAAATTCAAACTTGTCACGACTATGATATGAAACAGTACTATGAATTAAAATATTGTTAATTAAATTAATTATTTCGAAACTTTTAATGAGAAACGAACCATATCCACCACTAGGGAAGGCATGGCGAGGCAGGGGCTCTATGACATGGACCATGGTGACCACCTTGGAGTGCTCCTGCTCCTCCGCCGTCTGAGGAGCGGCGCCACCACTGTACTTCAACAACTTATCAAGAACCCATTCAAGTGCGTAGAAACTCTCGTGGCTATCATCAATAGCCACCATTATATTCATCATCTTCTTCCCCTCCGGCTCTTGCCCCGCCATCAGACCACGTTTGCCCGTCTCCACCGCTATCGGCTGCTGCTCCACCGTTTCACCACCGTTGCCAGTCTCCATCTCTTCCTTTCCTGTTCTATGCCCGACACCCTTAGCTTTTATTTTGTTTAGTTGGACTTTGGCTTATTTTCTACGTGGCTTCTTTGTGCCGTCTTTTTGCATGGCAAAATGGATACATCTATGTGCATGGATGCCACGAGTCAGGCCCAAATCTTTTTGTCTAAAATAATCACATCATTTATTGTCAAAACAAAAGAACAGATAATCATTCTCATCCTTTCGAGGATATGTACCCTCTCGGGGATATGTACGAGATGTTGACAAATTATTTAATTTGTCACGTGAGTCCACGTATGCAATTAATTATGTATAAAGAATATTTTAAAGTTAAGCTCAAAATTAAAATGATCTAGTAAAGAATTAAATAATTGGATTTAAGGCATTTAAATAAAGTGTAGATCAAATTATATGTGTCGAAATCGAATTCTTTTAGAATTATATTTTATGATGGGTAAATTATATATGAAAACTATATATAGGATTATGATCTCTAATTCATATATAATTTGTCATTTTTCGTGTCACCCCATCAATACAAGAATACAAAAGAAAGAATTTTGAATAGGAAGATCCAATACTCACAATCAAGAATCAAGATTATGGAACAAGAAGCAAAATCAAGAATAGGAATAAAGAATCTAAGGAGGCAAAATTCAAGATCGAAAACAAGAAACCAATCAAGAAGGGATTCCAAGTTGATTTTCAAAATTCAAGATTTGAGATCAAAATCCAATAATAAAGCATTCTCAAGGAATAAATGTATGTTCCGCATTATTAATTTTCTTGGTGATTTGGCATTGAGGATTTTGGTAATAAAGTAATTAGGTTTTCACGTTTCTTAAGATTTAAAGTTACATAAAATTTCAATAAGTGGTATCAAAATCAACTCCATATTAAACCATTAGGATTAAAGGAAGAATTTTGTGGTTGAAATTCATATATTGAGTTTTAGAATATTTTAATTTGGAATATGAATTTTAGCCATAATTTTGAAATTCAGAATTTTTCAAAATAGAATTTTAGGGTTAAAAGTTATAATTTGGATTTTCCAATTTATGATATAACTTTTAGCTCTAAAATTCAAAATTCAGATTTTCGGGGTTTTCTTGAAATTTTTGGTTCGAAACAGGCACCACATCCTAGCCTTGAGGTGCACGGCGTCTGCCATGAAGCAATGCGACCAGTGCCGCCTGGGCGTGCCTCTCGACAGAGAGCGCTATGGTGCCCAATCGATTTTTAGAGTAATTTTTTTCTTTCTTTTGGCCACAAAAGAGAAAAATGAAAAATATATAAAGAGGCAATCAATTTCAAATCTTGTATTTAATTTTTTTTATTACTAATTTTCTAAAATAGATTAATTGAAGCAATATGTTACCAAAATAATATCTTTTGCCTAAATTAATTTATTTGAAATATTAGAAATGGTGTGAGTACATAATTAATGGGGATATTCACCGGCTCAGAGAAACATCAATATTTGGCAAATTTATTTGAATGCCTATAAGTAATAAATATGTGACAATTATAAGGTTTTTCATGATGTGAACATTGAATCGATCCAAAGACAGACTCGATATTTGATCAAATTTATTGTCAATATTTGATTACTGCACAAAGATTACCACTTATAAGTTGATATTTCTGTCCAAAGACTAAATACCAATGTTATGCTCGGTCTCTTGTTATGGAGTCTACACGCTATTTGAATTATTGATTGTCCAATACAATTTTTCATGTGAATATGTTGTTTAGGTTTAGGTTCTTTATTCGGTTAATTCATCTACTTCTACAATATCAGCCAACATCAATTAAATTCCTGTAACCAAAGTTTAAGGGAACTTTTGTATCATTCTTAGCAGCATGGATTTAGACACTGCGTTAAGGACTAAACATTTTCACTACTCTTACGAATAAGGGTTCCTCTAATAAATCGTTCAAACTGCACAAGTCTTTTAATCACGAAGCATAAAATTCTAGCAACATTCAGGGGCACTCTGTTCAATAAGGTAACTGCTAAGAAATTTCTTAAAGAAATATTCCAAAATACTATGCAAAATGACGATAAGGTCAAAATTAGTATGCTTCTAGCAAACTTGATTTCGCAAAAGTATAAGGCTCAAGAAAATAAGGAGTACATTATGGATGTGTCTTATCTTATTTAAAAACCAACGGCATTAAAGTTTGAGCTATTTAACAACATGCTCGTGCATAGGGGCGGAGCCCAATAGAGATATGCCTACACTGAACTTTGGGCTCATTACAAAAAAATTGTCACTCACCTAACACAATTCCCAAATCCAGAGAGGTGACATTATTCTAAACTGCCATCCTGCTAAACCAACTAATAAATTGAAGTTGAAGTAAATAAATGGTGCTATTCTATGAGGAATTTTCAATAGGAGTGACGGGAGTTCTAAAAAGGGATTCTTTTTACTTATTACTGCGCATCGGCATTACTATCTAGTTAACTTGAAGTTATGGTCCGTTTGATTGCAAAGATGAAATTTGGGTGGAAAGAAAACGAATTCCAGGGAATTGAATTGCTTGAAAATTATTTTCCTAAAAATTGTCAATTTATTGTGTTTGATTGGTATAATTTTTCATGTGAAAAATGTTGAAATAAAAGTATTTTTTGATATTATATGAAAATTATCAATTAAAGGGATAAAATTTACTGGTATCGGGGATATAATTTGTTTCCATTGCAAAAAAAAAAAAAAAAGCTAAGAAAACCAAATTTCATCTATCTTTTGGTATTCGTTTGACTTTATTTTACATTAAAATTGTCACTTAAAGGGATAGAATTTATTATAATAAATCTTAGAATTTGTTTAAATTGCCAAAAAAAAAAAGAAAAAAAAAAGGAATTGAAATTCCCATCATTTTTGTTGGTATTTCAATTCCACCATTTGGTGGAATTGGCTAGTGTGGCCATAAAAGATGGAAAATCAATTCCATTCCAAATTTTGCCAATCAAACATCACAAAATTGGAAAAATGGAATTTAAATTCCATTTTCATTGGAATTCCAAGGCTATCAAATGGGGCCTTATTGTACAATGATAATAAAGTATGAAAACTCACAAGGAAGAAGTATAATTTATAAACTATATCATTTTTAGTATTATTGTAATATTATTTTATATTTTTATCATTATTAAATCCATAGCCAAAAGCTCAAAGTTTGATATTAATTAAATTGTGCCCGCACTGAACAATGTTCCTGACTCCGCCCCTGCTCGTGCATATGGTTTTGATTTCCCTTCTTGCACAATTCGATTAATTCATTCCGTCATCATAACACATTTTTAACATCTTCACATATCATTTATTCTTAGCAAGTGAGAATACGAATAATTGGGTAAATAGACCATCGATGCCACGAAACACGGGTAGAACCGTTTAAACTAACTTATACTTCTTCATAGAGGTGAGTTAAATTTTCTTGGACTAGATAATAAGAGAGAAACTGATCAGAAATCAATGTCTTACCAGTGAATAAAAGAAAGTAAGATCGCCCTGGCCTTGAGAGAAATGAAATTGTTTCAGCATTTTTCTCCAAGCACTCCACGACCATCAATTGAATAAGATCATCCATGTCATGAACATTAGACAGATCATATTTAGTTTACAACTGAAACCATGGAGAAGTGATAATTCCTCTGTCATCAGTTAAAGCTAAAGAGCAAGATACAGTTATAATATTTCTGCCACGGCCATATATATATAATACGAAACATTACCGGACCAAAGAGAAAGGAACATAATTCTCGCAATAGCGACCTTAAAAAAAAAAAGGTACATGCACTGGTGAATTTTCCAATTCAATTGAGAAAGCTGCCAGAAGCTGCACAATTGATGCATCTCACAATCTAATTCCTGTTCAAAATGAGATTAACAACGTACAAAGAGAATTATATCAAAGCACATTGAACAAAAGAATTGAAATTCCAATAAATTAAAAGGAAGAAAAACAAGAGAAAATTCAGCATATCGACCAATTATATCACAGCAATAAATGGTAAAAATGCCTATTACCAAGCACAATATTGCAACAAAGTGCGCACACATCTTATTTTCTGTAATAATTGTACCCTGCAAATAGGTCATTAATCTTCCTAAATTCAAGTCAAAAGACACAGTTAATTACCAGCAACAAGTTATACATGGCAAAAATGTTGGAATAATTCCAAATATGGGCTTCACATTCGATTGTAAATTTTACGGGTCAGATGTATGACTCAAAATGACATTATGATTAAGCCAATTATGTTAAGTGATCAAATTGGGCCGTTTTACACCTTACGGGCTTTATTTGAAATAATGTGGTAATTTCGAGTATGTGGACTGGAATTATGGAAATTAGGGTTTAAGTCGATAATGGGACGACTAAATAAATTCTTATATAAAGGCTAGGTCTCCTCTCCTCTCCATATGGTTTATTGGCTTGACCCAATGATGATCAACACTTTTGTGATGAGTAAGGAGGGGGAGATTTAGCTACTATTATTCATATCAATTATAGCTTCCGCATGTATGAATTCGAGCCATCAATTTATAATTATGTGATTCTTAATTTTTAGTATGATTATAATTAAATTCAATAATTAGTATCAGAGCCAACATGCTAAGATCTGAATCCTTCATATTTTCTGTATTTTCGGATTTGGTTTTAGAATTTTTTCTAGAAATTAGTTTAGTTTCTTCCTAGTTTTGTTTAGTTTGTTTAAATACGTGAATGCCGACTGCACTGTGGCTAAATTCGGTTCTGGACAGTTGGGTGTAAGATTTTGGATTCCCTCTCTTCAGTTAAATCGTGGGTCTAATTTTGAGGCAGTGGAATGGGCTATTTGATTAAAGTATATATTTGAAATTATCAAGGTTTTCAACTTTGACTTTCAGCCAACAAATTCAAGTTCCTCCAATTTTCTTTTTCGATCAAAAGTTTTGAACTTTCTGTAATGAAAATAATAATAATAATAATAATAATAATAATAATAAATATATATATATAAGCATAGGACTTAATTGCTAATTGCCAGGGATGTTTTGATATATTAAAACTTTACTCTTCCATCTTGGAGCAGAAATAATGATCTTGGAGACAATTTATAAATTATCATGTGGATAAAGATGCAAGTACAGATTAACATATAATTGGACATTGAGAGTGGCTTCAATATGTTCGTAATTATATGTTAATCCCTTAATTTTGTGAATTATGCTATATTTCATATGAGTACTCATCTACATGGCATAACTGAGTGGTTTTATGATGCTTCCTGAATTTAGATTACCTTCTTATATGTTAAAAGGAAAAATTTTCCGTTAGGGTTTTTTGCAAAAAAGAAAAAAAGAAAAAAAAAAAAGGGCTAAATGGAGACAGGGGCTCCAATTGCAATTAACTGAGTTTCGAGCCCCAGTTGCAATTATCATTTAAAGGCTGTTTGCAATTTTAAATAAAGGACTAGTCGTGTAATTTTCGAAATTGAAGGACCTGTTTATAAATTTGAACCAGGGGTCATGTGGCAAATTTCAATATGGCTTTGGCTTTGATTTTGAAAGGGGCCTTTAATTTGAATTTTTAAAGTTTTGACCCTAAAATTTTAATTCTTGACCCAATTAAAATTTTATTTAATAATTGACACGATTGAAATATATTAAATAATAATAATAATAATTTAATTGATTATTTTTGTATTATTATTATTATTATTTTTTCGTTAAAATGTTTATGCATTTAAATATTACCATTATTTGCACGCTTATGTTTCGATTTTTACGGATATTTAATTTTTTATATTTTGTTGTCAATTTCATCTCTCAATCACATATGAATTTTTATCTTTTATTGATTAATGATTATGATTTGTTGCGTAATTATTATTTTACTATTGAATTTTTATGAGCGTTGAGACGATCCTTATTTTTCTCACAAAGAGATATATTTTGAAATAAAAATGGGTGGTAGTTTTCAAAGTGACACACTCATTATTATTTATTCGACTTTCTTTACAACAAAATATATAAATATTTTGCGCAACAATTTTTATTTATTACATATAATATCTTGTCCAAAGGTGTAATTATATGTGATATTTTGAAAAACGACATAAGGCAGTTAACGAATTTATTTTGGTCTAGAAATCTCCTTCTGCCCAAAGGTGTTGAAATTTCGAAAATCAATGTGATTTTGTTAACTAGTTATATGATTTGTTTTAAGAGTACCTCATAGCATGTTGTATTGTCAGCCTAAAGGTACTTTATGATGATGCATCTAGGCTCTTACCGTAATAAAATCTATATGATTTTGATTTTAATTACGGATTATCTAAATAATGGCCCATGTTAATTAGATGGATATTTTATTATCCAATTGACTGCATGTATTATATTTGGATGATATTGAGTATAATATTTTATGTTTCCACAATTTATAATGCCTCATTTCTTTCGAGTCAGTTGTCTGCTGTTGAAATCTTGACTGTGAATAATTATGTAAAATGGAAACGAGATATAGAAATAGTACTTGATCTCTTGGGTTTGGATTTTGCAATGGAGAAAAAGTTTGAGAAACCCACATATAAGAGCCCTGTTGAATATGTAGTTGGGTATGAAAAGTGGGAAAAGACCAACAAACTTTGTTTGGAAATAATTAAGCGCTCTATATCCGATTCCATTATGGGTGCTATCCTAAACAATGAAAATGTCAAAAGTTTTATGGTATTAACATATAATTACGAACACATTGATGGTACAAGTAGTGTTAGGGAGTATGTCATGAAGATAATAAATATATCATCTAAGCTAGAGGCTCTTTAAAGTTCCCTTTTGAGTCATTCTTTAGTAGATATGCTTTTGAATCCTTGGTTGTTAGACTTTGGAGCTAGTATTCACATTGCAAATTCTTTGTAAGGGTTTACAAGCAAACGGAGGCCAAGTGAGAACAAAGTGAGCTTGAGCATTGGAAATGGAGTTCAAGTGAAGGTTGAATTCATAGTAGTAGTAAAATTGTCTTTGGAGTCTAGTTTTACCCTTGTTTTGGAAAACACGGTTTTTGTACCGCAAATGAGACGGAATTTAATTTCTGTATCGAAACTCAATACTTGTGGTTTTACCTTTAACCTTGGTAATGGAATGGTTGAGTTATTTTATGATTCTCTTTTGATTGAGAATAGCCTATTATGTGATGGTTTATATAAATTGCTTTGGCTCCTCTTGGTGAAGTCTCGTGTATTACGAATGTGTCAAAGAAAAGGACTTTAATCTGTGAATCGTCCTCTATATTGTGGCATAAAGGGTAGGGTCATATTTCAAGGGATAGAATGTGAAGATTGGTAAGAGCTAAGATATTTCCCCCTTAGACTTCTCAGATATAGACACTTTTGTGGATAGTATAAGAGAAAAATTAACTAAGTCTACGAGGAAAAGATCTATTAGGAGCGATGGTATTTGGACTTGATACATAATGATATCAATGGACCTTTGCTTTGCACCATATGTGGGAACAAATACTTTATAACCTGTATTGATGACTTCTCACGATATGGATATGTTTACCTGATTAATGACAAATTCCATGCACTTGAGAAATTCAAGATTTTCAAAATGGAAGTAGAGAAACAATGTGAAAAAAGTATCAAAGTTGTAAGATCTGATCATGGTGGTGAGTACTATGACAAATACGATGAGTTTGGTCAAAACATGGATGGTTTTCATAAGTTTTTTACAAGAGTGTAGAATAGTGCCCCAATACACCATGCAAAGGACATCTAAGCGGAATAACGCTTCTGAAACTTGTAATCGAACTCTGAAAGACATGGTTAGGAGTATGATAAGTAGAACAAATTTGCTAGAGTATCTATGGGGTAAGCTTTGAAAACTGTTGTGTATGTTATAAATAGAATTCTAAGTAAAGCTATTGCAAATACACGTTTTGAATTATGGATAAGACATAAGCCAAGTTTGGCACATTTTAAGGTTTGAGGATGTCCAACTAATGTTGGGATTTATAATCCATTTGAAAAGAAAATTAGACTCAAAATTCACTCCTGGTTACTTTATTGGGTACCCAGACAGATCAAAAGGATATAAGTTTTACTGTCCAAACCGTAGCATTTTAATTTCTGGAGAATGATTTTGGTGATAGTGAGAGTTCCACATTGAGAGAACTTTTGTTGAACCAAATCAAGTTGTTATTCGAGTTCCTGTGATACAAAAAAAAAAGTTTGTTCTCAATCAATTGATGTTGTCAATGAAGAACCGGGAAACCTAAAGGAACTTCCAAAATTCTCCAACAACAATTTGGTCATTTTCTGAGCCACAAGTTAGAAGATCGCATAGGGAATGTAGATCTTTCTGAAAAGGTTTACATGAGACAACCTAAAAGTTTTGTTGTGAAAGGAAATGAAAATTTGGTATGTAAGTTAAACAAATCCTTATATGGCCTCAAGCAAGCATCACGACAGCGGTATTTGAAATTTGATGAGGTTGTGACTTCTCTTGATTTTGTTGAAAATACAATTGATCAATGCATTTTATCTCAAAATCAGTGGGAGAAATTTTATCTTTCTTGTCCTGTAAGTTGGTGATATTTTGCTTGCTAGTAGTAACTGATAAGTCTATTTTATACACTTATTTAGGCTATTAAAATTGAGTATTTTTTGATGCATTTGATGAAATATGGCTTCATCCTATGTATATATTGTGTGTATGTTATAATCAATGGAAGATACGATAATAAAGAAAATAAGCGGAAAAAAAGGACTCAATTACATCAAGGGCAAGGTTTGGGGACTAGGATGCAATAATCCAAAAGTTGAATTGGACTAGAAAAGATACTTTGAAGATTGATAGGAGTCAATTGAATGCAAATTGGAGTAAAAAAGGAAAGGGATATGGTTAGAATAGTACCATACATCGACTTCAAATCATATAAGATATCTTCAAGATTTTAGGTCAACTTGAGACCCATTTTTCGGATGGAGAACGTTTAAATAAATTGTATTTCTAGAAGAATTGTAGCTCTTTTAACTATCTTTTCAATGCACTTTGAATCACCTAAATTGGACACTAAAAGAGAAAGTTATGATCAAAATATTGAAAGCTTTGCAGAGACAAAATTACGTGCTCGCGAAGGCAACTTTCCATATTTGATTCAAACTCTTTTGAAAGACAATTTGGACGTGAATTTTGACCTAATTTTTATCATCTTGGAAGTGGACAAAGAGGAAAAGGAGAGCGGGATATACATTGAAGAACAAAACTTCATCAGTTGATTCAGAATTGAAGGCATAAAGTGAAGGATTTCAGATACTTTTCATACTTTAATGATTCGGGTGATGTTGTTCTTTTATTTTTCCTGTTTTTCCTACATTAATATGCTAGGCTAAATATCTTTGTATTGGATGGATGAAAAAACTGATTGACTCTTAGTTTTTAATTCAAGATCTTATGTTTTTATCTTAATTCTTGTGTTGTGGTTTCTTTAATATGCATATGCATATTGTTTTAATGTTTGCGCACCATTAGAACAATAAGTTGCTTATTCGTAGTTTTGAAAAACTCACGATAGGTAGGACATTATTATTGGAACGCATGTACAATGAATGTTAGGAATAATATTTGTCACGTGTGCGATCATGTGTGATAATCCTATACATCAATGCGTGTTTGCCATATGAATTCGGACTAGGAATAGGACCGTCTCGTGGTAATCATAGGTTTATTATATCTTGGGAAATAATAATAAATAAAAGTGGAATTATCAATCGTCACAATTTCATGAGTTGAGATAATTGTCATAGGTTGAGAAGTAGAACTAAGAGTTGATCAGTGGCGTCGGAAATCCAATACATTCGCTCATCTGAATTCTAAAACAAATTCTCATCAATTTTGCAATTTTTAGTTATAGAACTTAAATAACTATTCAAACAAACGTTAACTTTTAGTTAATCACACAAATTTAATTATATCGAATACACTGAAATTAGACCTTATTTCCTGTGGGACGGTAACTCTTTCATCACAATTATTACTTGTACAACGAACTCGTACGTTTGTGAAATTTTGATGAACAAGTTTTTAGCACCGTTGCCGGGGAATAACGATGTTAATTTTAGTTATTAGATATTTTAAATTCATTTATTTTTAGTTGTTTTTAGGCTACCATTGCACCGCTTAATTCTCTCGTATCTTGACACTTTTTAGGAGACTTTAGTTTATGCAAAATCCTGACGAGCCAGATCTCTTTCCAATCGATCAAGAAATAGAAACTACATTTAGGAATCGTAGAAGAGTTCAACGTCAAGCGAGGAGAATGATCGATAACCAAAATCAACCACAGAATCAGGTTCAGCTTCAAGCAAATACCGCAGCCAAATCAACCGAGAGCTATCCAGAATGAAGCCCCTGTCTTAGTTGGAGATTATGTTAATACAATTCCAGCACCAGTGCAACCAGTTGTAGTATGTCCTCCGTTTGGGCAACCTAATTTCCACCTTCGACCAGATGTCATCAACTTGTTTCAAAATCACCAAGACATTAAGTTCTTTGGAAAAGCCACGGAGAATCCTCATGAACACATTTCTGCTTTTCTCATGCTATGTGAAGTGATCAGTCACGAAGGAATATCAGCAGACGCATTCCGAATGAGGTTATTCCCTCATACCTTGAAAAATGCTGCTAGAGAATAGTTTCTCTGTCTACCTCCTGGGAGAATACAGTTATAGAACGATATGGTTCAAAAATTCACGATGAAATTCTTTCCACCTTCTCGAGTTCACCAAATCAGGAATGATGTCCACACCTTCAAGCAGAAAGATCTCGAGAGCTATCCGGAGGCATGTGAGAGGTTCAAGAATTTTTTCAGAAAATGCCCTAGTCTTGACATTCCTAAGCAAGCTCAGTAGTATCTCTTCTACTGTGGTCTAAAATAAGAGTTCAGAAATATGATAGATGCTTCAGCAGGAGGATCGGTGATGAAACTGGATGTGGATGAGGCATATGACCTATATGAAAAAATAGCTGAGAATCAATCAATGTGGCCGATCGGTAGGGAAGCTCCAAGGAAAACAGCAGGGCTGCACAATGTAGATGCAATGACAACACTGGTTGCACAAATGGAAGTTCTTACAATGAAAATGGACAATTTGTCTAAGTCTGTTAACATGGTATACCAATCTCCACTAGTTTGTGAAGATTGTGGAGCTGATCATAATACTATGCACTGCCCTCTGGCGTCTATACATGTTAACCAGTCTGAAGAAGTGAACTATGCGCAAAACTTTTAGAGACAGCAAAATAGTCCATTCTCCAACACATTTAATTCGGGTTGGAGGAATCATCCAAACTTTTCATGGTCTAGCAATCAGGGACAAGGATAAGGAGGAAACAACCATATTAAAACACCAGGGTTCCAATAGCAACAACAACAGCAAGGAAAAAAGCCATCGTTGTAGATTTGCTAGCTCAATACATTACTAAGACTGAAACTAACTTTCAGAATCAGCAGACATCTATTAAGAATTTAGAACAGTAGGTAGGACAGATCGCAACTGCAATAGCTAATAAACCACTGGGTACCTTACCAAGCGACACAGAGAAGAACCCACGGGAGCAAGTATTGGCAACTGATGCGGTAAATTATGCAACTATTGAGCTTCCATCATTCACTCCCGCCAACCTTGTCTCGGGGACTACAAAGGCAACCAACATTGCAGCAGGTTTAGGCCATCACTACTAGGAGTGGTGTTCAGCTACCAGAAATCACAGTGAAAAAGAAGGGGATTGAGGAGAATCAAGTGCCTACCATGGGGGAAGAACCGGTGGAGCAGTCTGAAGAAACAATAGAAAATGATCAAAAGATAGTTTAAGATAGTTCACAACTTAAGGCAAATGTTCTTTGCACTACACTAACACCCTCGATCCCTTTTCCTCAAAGGTTGCAAAAAGCCAACTTGGAGAAGCAAGCTATGAAATTCTTGGAGGTCCTCAAAAAGCTGCATGTCAACATTCCATTCATCGACGCTATCCTTCAAATACTTCAAAGACCAAACAATTCTAAATTTTTGAAGGAGATGTTGACTAAAAAAAGGAAAATGCCTGAGCATGAAACAATAGCATTATCTGAAGAGTGCAGCGCGATCATCCAGCACAGGATCCCTCCCAAACTTAAAGATCCAGGGAGTTTTACTCTACCTTGCTCCATAGGAAATCTAAATGATAAAAATTGTTTAAATGATTCAGGAGCGAGTATTAATTTAATTCCCTTACCTCTTTACAGGAAACTGGGATTAGGAGTTCCTAATGTGGCATCTATTATCCTTCAGCTAGCGAATCGATCACTGAAACACCCCTACGGAATAGTTGAAGAATGCTTATCAAGGCAGAGAAGTTTATTTTTCCAACTGACTTCATCATCCTCGACATAGAAGAGGCAGATCATATGCCAATAATCTTGGGACGACCATTTTTGTCTACAAGTCGAGCTTTTCTGGATTTTGATGCTAATGAGATAATCTTGAGGATAGAGGATAAACAACAGAGTTTCACCATGGAGAATGCAATCAAGCAACCATCTTACTTTGAGGACTGTCGACGAGTTGATCATTGGGAGAGCTACAAAGGCTGGCCAAATGAAGGTAGAATTATTGGTAGGGACAGTAATGAAAACTTGATTTTGGGGAGGATGAAAGATGTAATAAGGAAGTGCAATCAGTGCATAAAATGCAGAGCTGAAAATTCCCTCTTCAAGCCACCATGAATAGCCAAAACAACAAAATCTAGCTAAAGACTATAAATTAAGCGCTTATTGGGAGACAACCCAATTTCTAAACTTTTTATTTATTTTGTTTTCTACATCGCATCGCATTGCATATAGCCTTGTTTTGATTATTAGTCTGCATTAAATTTAGGCACGTTTAAATTATATGGTGTCATCATCCAATCATGCTTTCACCGAGGCCCTTAAATATAATGTTAGCTATTTCGAGTGTTTGGGCTAAGTAACGCATGTTCTAGATTATTTGATCTCTAATATTTGATGTGATTGTCATATGTAGGAACATGACGTCGTGAAACACTCAAACCAACATAAACAAAAAGAAAAGTATGATGAGAAAAATTGTCTAGCTGTAACCTACAGTACCTTCCATGTTCAATAGAAAAATTCAGGGAGTATCTTCTTCATTTTCTTTCCCATCCCTTTACATTTTTAATTATATTTTAAGGCATTGAGGACAATGTCGGGTTTAAGTTTGGGTGGCTTAATCTTTTATCTTCGTCGTTTGTATGTGTTTTACTTCTTTTCGCATGATTGGTGTGTTTTTATTAAAAATAAATAAATTATTTTTAACTTTTGTGTGCTTGTATGGATTGGATGGCCTTGCTCGCAATGATGCATATATTGGAACTATGTAATTAACTAAGAACCATGGAAAAATTATATGTTGAGTTAGTTGACACTTGTTGATGTGAAACTTGATCTCTATTGAGTACAATATTCATGTTCTGCATTATGAGTTGATGACTTCGTTTGTACAAGGGGAAAGTTAAACATAGTCGATTCAAACCCAAACCAACACAAATAAATAAGACCATAAAACCTCGCTTAGGAGAATTTGGAAATGATTAAACTAGTACAGAGAAATATTGATATAAGTAAGGATTCCATGTGTGAAATGATTGTGTGGATTATCTAAAACCAATAAGATGAATTGAGATGAAAACTTTGAGTTTGGGGTTTGGTTTCGAGAATGGGTGTTTAATAAGGGGCATTGCACTAATCTTGGCAATTAGAAGAAGTAAAAAGAACTTCTCTTCAGAGCCTTTTTTATTCGAGCAATTAAGCCTGCAGGGGTCCTTAAAACCTAGTGCCTTATGGTCATCTGACTTTTATATATATATATATATATATATATATATATATATATAAATGAAAAATGAAAAATAAAAAATAAAAAATAAAAAAGAAGAGAAATTTTTTTTGGAATGAGCAGGTGCATAAAACAGAAGACGCACCAAGTGTCAATATTAAGCCTCAAACAACTATTTTAGGAACTTATACATTTGACAATGGGTCATTAGCTCAATTGAGTCTTAGAAGCCGAAGCAATCAAAAATATGGGAGAATCCTTATTAGTCGAGATGAGAATCTATATTAGCTAAGATCTATCCAAATGAGAGAGGGTAAGGATCAGAATTAGCTAAAAGTCAACCTTAGTGCATACCTCGGGAAAAGTGAATAAAAAGCATAAGTTTGGGAGTGTGTATCTTACGAGTGAGGAAAGGAAATAATTGACTACTACAGATTGGGAATCAAACTAGTTATTAGTGTTGTGATGTTTACATGAATATTCACACACACACACTTTAAGTTTCACATTGAATAAGGGGAGATTAATTTCAAATGTGTAATTTGGACACTTTTCAAAATAATGACACAATTATCCAATCCTGAGACTAACAGCATACCATCTAACCAAAGTTTAATTGGATCGGGCTATAAATTATTTGTGGGCAAACAAATGTTCAAATTTGGGGGTGTTTGATAAGTGTATTTTATACACTTATTTAGACCATTAAAATTGAGTATTTGTTGATGAATTTGATGAAATATGGTTTAATCCCATGTATATATTGTGTGTAGGTTACAATCAATAGAAGATACGAGAATAAAGAAAATAAGCGAGAAAAAACGGCTCAATTACATCAAGAGCAAAGTTTGGGGACTAGTATGCAATAATCTAAAAGTTGAATTGGACCAGAAAAGATACTTTGAAAATTGATAGGAGTCAATTGAATGCAAATTGGAGTAAAAAAGGAAAGAGATATGGTTAGAAAATTACCATAAATCGACTTCAAATCATATAAGATATCTTCAAGATTTTTGATCAACTTGAGACCCCTTTTTCTAATGGAGAACGTTTGAATTGGAAAAATTGTGTTTCTAGAAGAATTGTAGTTCTTTTAACTAGCTTTCCATTGCACTTTGAATCACCTAAATTAAACACTAAAAGAAAAAGTTATGATCAAAATACTGAAAACTGTGCAGAGATAAAATTACGTCCGTGTGAAGGCAACTTTCCTTATTTGATTCAAACTCTTTTGAAAGACAATTTGGACGTAAATTTTGACCTAATTTTTATCAACTTGGAAGTGGACAAAGAGGAAAAGGAGAGCGGGATATACATTGAAGAACAAGACTTCATCACTTGGATTCGGAATTGAAGGCATAAAGTGAAGGATTTCAGATTCTTTTCATACTTTAATGATTCGGGTGATGTCATTCTTTTATTTTTCCTGTTTTTCCTACATTAATATTCTAGGCTAAATATCTTTGTATTGGATGGATGACAAAACTGATTGACTCTTAGTTTTTAATTCAGGACCTTGTATTTTTATCTTAATTCTTGTGTTGTGGTTTCTTTAATATGCATATCCATATTGTTTTAATGTTTGCGCATCATTAGAACAAGAAGTTGCTTATTCATAGTTTTGAAAAACTCACGGTAGGTAGAACATTGTTATTAGAACGCATGGACAATGAATGTTAGGAATAACATTTGTAACGTGTGCGATTATGTGTGATAATCCTATACATCAATGCGTGTTTGCCATATGAATTCGGACTAGGAATAGCATCGTCTCGTGGTAATCATAGGTTTATTATATCTTGGGAAAGCATAATAAATAAAAGTGAAATTATCGATCATCACAATTGCATGAGTTGAGATAATTGTCATAGGTTGAGAATTAGAACTAAGAGTTGATCAGTGGCATCAGAAATCCAATACATTCACTCATTTGAATTCTAAAACAAATTCTCATCAATTTTGCAATTTTTAGTTATAGAACCTAATTAACTATTCAAACAAACATCAACTTTTAGTTAATCACACGAATTTAATTATATCGAATACACTGGAATTAGACCTTATTCCCTATGGGACGGTAACTCTTTCCTCACAATTATTACTTGTACAACGAACCCGTACGCTTGCGAAATTTTGACGAACAGTAACTTAGGGTTACTTCATGAGACAAAGAGAATGTTGTCTGCTAAGTTTGAGATAAAAGATCTTGGAAAAGCTTTTTATGTGCTTGGCATTGAAATACATCATGATAGAAAATCGTGGCTTGCTGGGACTTTCTTTGAAAGAATATATATGATGTGTTTTAGAAAGGTTTAATATGTAGAACTGTGCTCCTGGTGATGTATCCATCATAAAGGAGATAAGTTTAACAAAACTCATTATCCAATGAATGAGCTAGAAATGAAATCTATAAAGATGATTCCATAAGCTAGTGCTGTGGGGGAGCTTTATGCATGCTCAAGTTTGTACTAGACTGGATATAGCTTATGTAGTCAGCGTCCTTAGTAGGGTTCAGTCGAATCCAGGACAAGAGCATTGGAAAGTAGTTAAGAAAGTTATGAGATACTTAAAGAAAATTGAAAGTTATATGCTTATATTTCAACGTTCAAATCATCTTGAGGTGGTAGGATATTTAGGTTCTGATTTTACTGGATGTCAAGATAATTTGAAATCAACCTCAGGTTATATTTTTACATTAGCTGGTTGTGCTATTTCTTGAAAAAGTGTTAAACAGACTCTAGTGGCATCTTCTACTGTGCAAGCTGAATTTGTTGTATGTTATGGGGCTACAGTCCAAGCCGTTTGGTTAAGAATTTTCATCTCTGGCCTGAAAGTTGTTGATTTCATCTCAAAACCAATCACCATATACTATGATAATAGTGTAGCAGTGTTCTTTTCAAAGAATGATAAAAGTTCTGGTGGGTCAAAACATATTGATATTAAATATTTGGTGGTTAGAAATAGAGTCAAGGAAGGGCAAATGAAAATAGAGCATATCAATACAGAGACAATGATTGCAGATCCTTTGACTAAAGGACTCGCTCCAAAGTCCTTAAGACATATATTGTTAATATGGGCGTTGTGGAAACATTTGATATATTTGGATAGTGGGAGTTATTTGTGTAAAAGAATTATGTTTTGGGCTTGATCCCTTTGCGGGATACGTAAGCAACCCACATGTTTTTGGGTACAGCCCCTCTGTCAATAATAAAATATATTTTCCCCATCCATGAACTATTTTGAGAATGCATTTGACTTATATCTTTTTATTATGATATTATTGAGATCTCGAGATATGACAGATAAAGACATAAGATGAGTCTCTTTTTAAGACATGTGGCTTCATTTTGATCTGAAGCATTATGATGACCGATATGAATTAGCACAATTTTTTATCACATTTGGTGCTAAGCTCATACCACATACTACCATATTGGTTGGAGGATGGGGATCCATGTCAATAAGAATATTGGCATTTGTAGCTGTAGAATGGTCTTACATCGCTTAGTTGGTGTAATGACTTCCATGTTCGATGTTAATATTCTTGTTAGACCGGATCATGTTACGTAAGGTGTCGTCATTGGAGCTATACTTTTGTGGTCACCTATGTAGTCTAACCCGGGTGTTAAAAGTTTGTTTTAACAATCAAATGTTTGTCCAAGTGGGAGAATGTTGAAATAATTCCAAATATGGGCTTCACATTCGATTGTAAATTTTACGTGTTAGATGTATGACTTAAAATGATATTAAGTGATCAATTTGGGCCATTTTAGGGTTTTATTTGAAATAATGTGGTAATTTCGAATATGTGAATCGGAATTATACGTAAACCCTAATTAGGGTTTAAGTAGATAGTGGGACGACTAAATAAATTCCTATATAAAGGTTAGGTCCCCTCTCCTCTCCATATGGTTTTATTGATTTGCTCCATTGATGGCCAACACTTTTGTGAGGAGTAAGGAGGGGAAAATTTAGATACTATTATTCATATGAACTATGGCTTTTGCAGGTATGAATTCGAACCACTAATTTATAATTATGTGATTCTTAATTCTTAACATGATTACAATTAAATTCAACAAATGCATTTTTATTTCCACAAGTAGTATTTAAATGCATTGTCATTTGATAATATCATTGTTAATTGATAAAGGGACACTAAAATTTCTAAATTTCAGCAAATGAGAAAGTAAAAATCCATTCATTTTTATAGTTCTTGTTACGCACCTAACCAATCCACTTCTACTTTGGCACTAAAACCACTTCGACATAAAGTCATATCACTCTCCGAAGCTCCATGCATCCACTCGAAGTGATTTCGGAGCGATGCTAATTCCTGACGACCTCAACATGACGCGCTGTAAGGTGAATAGATCCAATGAAGCAATCGGAGTGTCCCTCAACGTCGAAGCATTGAAGGACCCGAGACACTCCCTTAACAGATCCCTCCACCGTCACTGTCAGAAAGATATCTGTCAGGATCTTGACGTGACATCTCCATAGATCTAGTTGACATGACACATCGACTTTATGTCAACTCAACTCAGAAGAACTAATTGCCCGCCCACGCTAGACGCGGCTGAGTGATGCCTATGAGCAGACGCCTCACACCTTCAGATGCATACACGTGTCCCACATCCAACAGTGCTCTACACCTATAAATATCCAAGGTTTGGCAATAGACAAAGGTAATGAAAGCTCTTATAACTTAGCTCTCCATACTAAGAAACATATATTCTCCTCTCCATTCTCTTGCACCACTAGAGCACTGTTCCGACCACCCAATGCTGACTTGATCGTCGGAGTGTACGCAGCCGTCACAACCACTGCTGGTCCCAACCGTGTGCTTCTGACTGTGTGTTATTGTGTGCAGGAAGGATTACGTGGAGTAGCTATCCATTGGCCACGTGGAGGGTCCAGATATCGAGGTCAACAGATTGACGCTGTCTATGGGAAACTTCCCGTCCAAAAGTGCCACATTTTCCACAGAAAAAAGCCATCGATAAACCATTGACTTACCTTGAAAAGGGTACGTTCTTGAGAAAAGAACAGTCAATCTATGATCCCATCTCTAAACACCCTTGAAAAATGAGTGGACAAGATGAGTTATAGTAATGAAGATGCAAATTTTGAAGGGATGCCTCTGAAGAAGAGGTAATCAGGATCAATGTCACGCATCGGAGACCCCATCATCGGCGTCACCCAGGCAGCAGGACAGCAGCGCTCACTGAAGGAATGGCCCAAATAATTGCTGGAATGAGGGACATTGCTGCTCAGAACGTGGCGATGCGTGAATTCTTCATGTAGGCTCGAGGTCATTAGGGCATCCAGATGCATCAAGAGCCATATCCAGCCTAAGAAATTCCTGCGCCTCATAACCGAGGTCATTAGAGCCAGCGCCGGGAACACCCCCTTGAAAGAGAAGTGGGTGTTGATGTCACATCCTATGCACAGGTGAGCCAATCGGCAGAACCACCGCTAGGAGAGAACTTCCCACCAGAATATGAACCCCAAAGGTCTGTCAGTGTCTTCGATAGAGTAGGACAGAACCCTAACAATAGGGTCTACTCCGTGCAAAGAGCAGTACAACAAGAGCAAGAACAAGGACAAGTACCTTCTCCGCCTAAAAATAGGTGCGACAGGAAAAACCTAGTGGATTGGAGTAGTCGAGAAGAGGCACCCCTACCTCCCCAAAATGCATCAGAAGGGGAAGGCTCTGAAAGGCCATGCCGCTCCTACGAAATTGATGACGATGACTACAACCTCCCTTTCTCCAGAGAAATTCGAAGCTTCACAATGCTTGCAAACTTCACGCCCCCTAAAATCCAAAGTATGAAGGAAAGGGGGACCTACAGAAACACCTGACTAAATACATGACGCAGATGAGTTTCAGAGAAGCCTCGCCGGCACTGAAATGTAGAGCCTTCCATCTAATCCTCACCGAAGCTGCTAAAGTGTGGTACAGCAGGATACCACCCTTGAGCATCAAAAGTTGGCCGGACTTGAAAAAGGCATTTCTGAACCAATACCTCTCATGAAGGGAATGAGAGGCCCCGGTACAACGCCTACAAAATATGAGGCAAGCTTCTGGCGAGACGCTGAAAAGCTATCTCGCCAGATTCATCGATGAAATCATGTACTGCGAGCAAGTCATTGACAGTGAGGCCCTTTCAGCCTTGAAGGGTGGCCTCAACATGAACAAACTATTATGGAGGGATTTACGCAGTAAAAATCCCACCACCTATGACGAACTGGTAGAAATGATGAGAGTCAAGATCATCAATGAAGAGATGATTGACCATCGAAACCGTGTAGCACAGGGACTCCCTCCGCCTCAGAGGTAGGTAGGTCGAGGACCAGCAGCCCACCTCATCACCCAGCAATGGACCTAAGCAGGACACACAATAGCTCCCACGTCCGGACAAGCATTGGCTTCCGCCACGCTAAATGCAGTGTCAGTGCTTGCATACGAAAATGCTCCTGCTGAAGCAGGACCATTCGGAGGAACTAACAATCGAAAGAAGAAGAAGCGATCAAGCAGGCCTCTAGAAGGAGCAATGTTCTGTACCTTTCACCAACTTTATGGACACGACACCAATGAATGTAGGGATGCTCCTCGATCTTCGAACCGGAGTAATCCACGCTCCTCAAGAAGAGGTGAATATACCCACAGGCCCACCTCCCCGAATAAGGGAGAGAGGCCATATAGAGACCAATCACCCCGGAGGAGAAAATCCAGAGACAGAGGAGAATCCAAGCATAGGGACCAGGCCCCATCTGGTGGCCAAGTTATCATGGAAATTGATACAATCATTAGAAGACCTCACATCGGGGGCAACACCAAGAATGCCTAGAGGAATTACACAAGGAAAGCGAATGATCCACCCATGATTACTTCCAGACCCAAAAGGCTAACAAGATGACCCCGATCACTTTCTCTCAAGAAGATGCACAAGGAGTTTACCACCCCCATTGTGATGCGTTTGTGGTAAGAGCCGTAGTGGCTAGAAACGGACTCAAACGCATGCTCGTCGACAATGGCAGATCGATGAATATATTGTTCGGATCTACCTTTGATGAAATGCAGATTGAATATGGATTGATCCCCATAACCAACCCGCTATTTGGATTTACTGGTGACAGCATCGTCCCACGAGGGTGAATTACTCTGCTTGTCAAAATAGGGTTAGCCCCCTAGTGGTCCACCACTTCATGGAATTCCTAGTGGTGGACCATAGGTAAGCTTACCAAGGAGTATTGGGCCGACCCGCATTGAAAAATCTTTGGGTGGTCACCTCCATCCATTACTTGTGTATGAGGTTTCCAACTGAGCATGGGATTGTTACAGTACGAGGCGACCAAATGGGCTCAAGGGCATGTTACCTCAATTCTCTATGAAAATTCGAGCCCTGTACTGTTAAGGTCATTATAACAGAGGTCGACAACGAAGTCGACATGGACATTGAAATGCTCGACTTCCCTAAATAAGAGCACACCTCTGAACAGGAGGAAGACGTTGACATAATGGAGGCCACTGAAGAAGGGCACCCTCTTGATGAGTTGGACCCCCAAATTATCGAGTCTGAATCGAATGCGACTCCGATGGAAGAGCTGGAAACTTTTCCTATCAATCTTGAAGACCCCATTCAGATCTTGCGGGTAGGGAAAGCACTACCCCCCAGGATGAAAGAAGAAATGATGAACTTCCTGAAAAAAACCTGGATGTCTTCGCCTGGAAGCACGAAGATATGGTAGAATAGATCCAAGGATCAGTTGCTACCACCTTAACATCAACTCCTCTTGCGTCCCACATCGATAGAAAAGATGAGCCCTCAACTCAGAACGATGTGAGGTGCTCAAAAAAGAAATCGATAAACTCAGCTGCAGCGCCTTAATCAGGGAATCTATCTACCCAAAGTGGATATCCAACCCGGTCCTCGTAAAGAAACCCATCGAGAAATGGAAGGTATGTGTAGACTTCACAAATCTGAACAAGGCATGTCCTAAGGACAGCTTCCCTCTCCCAAGCATAGACCAACTGATGGACTCCACTGCTGGGCATGAGCTCTTGAGCTTCATGGAAGTATACTTAAGGTACAACCAAATACCCATGTTCCGACCTGATGAGGAATCCATATCGTTCATCACTGATAGAGGATTGTACTACTATAAGGTGATGCCCTTTGGATTGAAAAATGCCGGAGCCACATATCAGAGGCTGGTCAACATGATATTTGCTGAACTCATTGGCAAAACTATGGAAGTCTACGTGAACGACATGCTAGTTAAAAGCTTCCAAGCGAAAGAACACGTAAGTCACCTCGACCGGACCTTTCAGATTCTTAGAAAGTATAAAATGAAATTGAACCCTCTTAAGTGCACCTTTGGGGTAGCTTCGGATCAGTTTCTAGGATATATTGTGAACCAAAGAGGAATCAAAGCAAATTTGAAAAAGATAAGGGCCCTACTGGAAATGAGGTCACCTTAGAAGCCAAAGGAAGTACAAAGCCTCAATGGCCGAATAGCTGCGCTCAGTTGCTTCATTTCCAGGGCCACTGACAAAAGCCTACCCTTCTTCAAAGTCTTAAAACAAGGAAAGAAATTTCAATGGATAAGCAAATGCGAGGAAGCCTTCCAGGGGCTGAAAAAACACTTGGGAGAGGTACCCTTACTATCCAAGCCTCAACTACGAGAGCCACTGCTGCTGTACTTAGTAGTCTCAAACGAGGCTATCAGTGCAGTCATTGTCAAGGAGGAAAACATGCATCAACTATCGGTGTATTATATTAGCAAGACACTGCTACCAACAGAAGCGAGCAACCCAGATATGGAGAAACTTGTACTTTCCCTAGTTACAGCATCGAGGAAACTAAGGCCATACTTCTAGGCCCATTCAATTGAAGTTCTAACCAACTTTCCCTTGAAACTAGTATTGGAAAGAACAGACACTTCAGGCCGTTTGCTAAAATGGGCAATCGAGCTCAACGAGTTCGACCTTCTTTTTTGACCTCAGAGCGCCATAAGGGGCCAAACCCTCGCAGATTTTGTGGCAGAGTTTGCCAAAGCCCCAGAAATGGAAGCGACAATAGAACCAGTCGAGCCCCCACCATGGAGCCTATTTGTGGATAGATCGTCAGGAGAGACTGGTTCTAGAGCAGGAGTTATTTTGGAAAGTCCAGAGGGCCATAAGCTAAACTGCACAGTCAGATTCGGTTTCAAAGCCTCAAACAATGCTGTAGAATATGAGGCCCTCCTAGCGGGCCTTAGACTAGCGAAAGAAATGCAAGTGACAAGGCTCCTAGCAAGTAGTGACTCGCAGCTTGTGGGAAGTCAGGTCAACGAAAAATTTACAGTCAAAGACAGTGGCATGACTGCATATCTAAATTTTGTTATGAACCTGGTCCCTCACTTCGAGAGATTCGAACTAGTTCAAGTCCCATGCCTCAAAAATACATACACCGACGCCCTGTCCAAGTTGGCTAGCAGCAGGGATTCGGAGTTGCTAAAAATTATCCCAATTGAGCGCCTGCCGAAGCCTTCCATCTCTGGAGGCGAAGACGTACTATGGATTGAAGACACCCAACTTTGGATGCAACCCATCGAAGCCTACCTCAAAGTTCAATCACTGCCAACCTCGAAAAGCGAGGCAAAGAAATTGAGAATGAGGGCTGCTCACTTTGTTCTCTAGGACGATATGCTCTACAAAAGGGGCTTCGCCTCACCACTTCTCCGATGCGTGGGAGAGGAAGAAGCCATGTATATTCTTAGGGAGATCCATGAGGGAGTCTGTGGTAACCACTCTGGAGGAACAACTCTGGCACACAAAGTTCTTCGACAAGGCTACTTCTGGCCGACCCTGAAAAGGGACTCTTGCCAGTTTGTTCAAAAATGTGACAAGTGCTAACGTTTTTCAAACATTCAAATGCAGCCTTCTCAAAGTCTCTTCGTGGTCACCAGCCCGTCCAAGTAGGGCATAGACTTCATTGGTCCGCTGCCAAAAGGAAGAGGAAGCACTACTTTTGCCATTATTGCCATTGACTACTTCACCAAGTGGGTGGAAGCTGAACCTCTAGCAAAGATCACTGAAGCAAACACCACAAAGTTCGTCTGGAAAAATATCATTTACAGGTTCGGCATTTCCCATTCTCTAGTGTCTGATAACGGCAGGCAGTTCGACAACAAAAAGATATGAGACTTGTGTGACGAACTCAGCATAAGGAAGGACTTCTTAACACCTCATCACCCTCAAGCAAATGGGCAAGTTGAGACAGTGAACAAAACTATCAAGCATACCCTGAAAATAAAGCTTAACGCCTCAAAAGGGACATGGGTCGATAACTTCCCCATGTCCTCTGGGCCATTTGAACAACCATCCGAACTGCAACAAGTGAGACACCTTTCTCCATGACCTATGGATCTGAAGTCATGAGTCCTGTCGAGGTGGATGCCCCTCCCATCATCGGATACATTTCAATGAGATCAACAATGACAAAGCTCAAGTGCACGAACTTCACCTCCGTGAAGAAAGGAGGGATTTTTCTCAAATAAAATTGGTAAAGTATCAAAGAAAGATGACCTATTGTTACAACTCTAAGGTCAGAAACCGAACTCTCCGTCTAGGGGGACCTCGTCCTTAGAGGGTCTTCCAATCATCAAAGCCGAATGGGTCCGGAGTGTTTGGACCGAAATGGGAAGGTCCTTATCGCATCCGCAAAGAGTCTCAATTCGACACGTATGAAATAGAAGACATGGCAGGGAAGACACTGCCTCATCAGTGAAATATTGAACACTTGAGAAAATACTATCAGTGATAAGTATATGTTCTGATCCGATCTCAATTTTATTCAGTCTATTGTAACATTCCTATCTTGCTAAGTGCTAGAATTGCCTTAGTAAAATATAATGTAACGACTCAATCATCCATTCTGTTATGTGGGTTAATCAATTGGTGCCTCAGTTCTTCAGTGGATTTTAAGTCAATCTTTGTCATCAATTGGTTACTCTGGGTAAGTGATGCTTAATGTTTATTTGTCCATTACTCATCAAGATAGAAACAGTTCAACGTGAAAGTAAAGTAAGAAGAAGCAACAACACTTGGGAAAACTTTGATTTCATTAATATCAAAACAAGTTACAAAATGAGGGCTAAAGCCATTACAATGTATCCCTATTCTACTCAGGGGACTTCGGTCCCGGCCTCTGGAGGGGCTTCAGTATCTTCCTTGGCGACCCTGTCAGATCGACCTCCGATAGGCCCACCGAACTCCACTTCCAAAGAAGTTAAGTCCAGAGTAGGGTGGACCTTCCATAGGTGATCCAACATTGCCTGGGAATTCCATGAGGCCCAGAAGTTGGCAAAGTCATCGTACAGCTGATGCTCTTCAAAGTGGTCGATAAAGTTCTGCACTGTTGACTCCCCTACCGCCTTCACCTCGACCTTCAGAGATTCAATCTCCTTGGCCTGGACCTTCGCCCGTTGCCTCAACTCAACCTTCTCTTTGTTGGAGGCCTCCAGAGCCTCAGTGGCGAGCCGGTGGCGCTCATGAGCATGATCAACCCTCCTTGTCATAGCAGTTACTGGCACTCCACTTCATATAGCTCCTTCTTCAGCCTCTCTATCTCTGCATTGGACCTCGCCAGCTGGACCTCTGCTTCTTGCCTCGCCTCTGAGGCCTTTGCTTGGGCGGCTCGCACCGCATCCCCATAGTACAGTGCTTCCTCCAGGTGCTTAGCTAGATCTTCCTTCCTGGCGTCGAGGTCCTTGACCAAGCTCTGAAGTTGAACGCTCGTGCTCAGAGTCCGAGCGATGCAAGCACTGTTGGCAGCCACCAGGTCTTCGACAGTGCAGGAGGCTGTGTGGTCTTTCCACTCCTCAATCCAATACTTGTTATAGACCAGGGCAATGGCTGCTGTCTCCGGAGGCAAGACCTTTAACACCTCCCTCACCGACTCCTCTTTATTGGTGCCCAGAAAGTCCACCTCCTTCTCCGGGCTAGCCCTCTTCCTCCTCTGCTACCCCGGCACTTGTGTGACTGGGATGGTAGCAACCGGGGGGCGATCAGGGCAGCAGCAGTGGCAGCAGGGTCCGCTGTCCTCTCTTTTATAGCCACCCCGGTGGAGATTGTTATTTGACGAAGGATCGGGGCAGCCCTCGCCACTGTGGGCCCCTTCGACAAACTGGCAGACCTCTTTCCCTTTCTTTGGAGAGCTGCCTCTGGATCCTCTTCCTCCTCCTCCTCTGCCCCAGGCTGGAGCTGCTTGCTCGTAGCCACTAGGTCCTCCGTTTGCTTCTTATAAGCAGGGAAGAAGGTCTTTAGAGCCCTTGCCTCGACCATCATCCGCTGGATAGTTTTGAAGTCGAGCCTCACTGGCCTCTTCTTTTTAAAATTGTCTACAGCAAAATAAAATGGATTAGCACAAGTACAATGAGTTCAGAAACAAATTACAATAGATGCACTTCAGATTGTTACCTTGGGAGGCCATCAGTTTGTGCGTAACAAAGTAAATGTTCTTCCTGATGAGCTCGTTGTAAGACCTCCTCTTCAGCGAAAGCTGATAAACGATACAGATTATGTCGAACTCCTCGGCAGAAAGCTTGCACCAAGGAAGAATATCTGTAAGAATAACAAATAGTTAATTTTCGAGCTGATGAGAAACATAAAAAGTCACAAAGCTCAATACTCACTAAGTGTAGAATACTTTGTGAGGACTGTAAGAGGCGCCAGGGGGGCTCCCTCCATTTTATCCCATCTCCCTGAGGCGTAGCACCATGAGCTCTTCCATTCCTTGATGGAGCTCGGTAGATCGAGTACAAATAGAGTGTGGGAACCCCATGAAATCAGATAGTACCACCCCCTGGTCTTATCACCCCCCGCCGCTACCTTAGGGATATGCAAAGTTTGAAACACTGAGAATGGCATCTCTACCTCGAACGACGCCTCCTTCCATAACATCCATGACCCCACCATTTGGCTCTAAGAAATGGGGTTCAATTGGGTCGGGGCCAGGCCATAGGTCCTCAAGACATAGCAAAAGAAATGGTGGATCGGCAACCTAAGTCCAGCCCTAAAGAGCGCTTCGCTCACAGCTACACACCCCGGCCTAGGGTAATAGGCTCGCTCATCAGGCTCCGACAATATTAGGTCTACGCTATTAGGAATCCTATACTCTACTCTAAATCTACCCAGGTCGACCTCTCGTAACTTCGATGGGTAGTCAGAAGCCCCCCAATGTTCTAACATGTCTACTGGGCTATCAGGCCTCCGCCAGATGTTCTCCCCACTATTATGGCCTTAGCCACCTTACTAGACGTCGTCAATATAGGCTCATCCACCTGAACTACGCCCAGTTCCCTCCCCGAAGCGTTACTATTAGAAGCCATTCTTAGAATTCAAAAATAACGCGAAGAACTAGAAAAATACTTACTGAAATGAATGGGTTGGGGGTTTTCTACAGTCGAAAAATAACAGATGGCCCTCCGTACTCGTCGAAAACTGAGAATATCACCAGAAAATGCTCGAAACACGTCAAAAATTGCCAACAAATCTGAGAGCAATACGGATTCTGAGTTTACAAAGGTGAAAACGTTCGAATGGCACTAAGTCCCTTTTTTATAGGAGACCCCAGATGATCCCCACCGTTGAATTCAAACGATGTCCATCTAGATCGTTCATCTTGTTAAAAATCTGGATCGTTGAAATAAAATCCCAGATTTGATCAACGTCCAAGATCTTACGGTGCCCCTCATGCACGCATAAAACTCGTCGTCTCGAACAAGCAATAGTCATCAGCAATAAGTGGCTGCAGTAGCCTTTTTTCTAGGGATGGGCATCACATCCAATTGTCACCTTGAAAATACGTGACAGTTGTCACATCGATTAACGTCATAATAAGGCACTTCAGATCAGAGATAATCTGTCCCAATTCACCTCGGATGAATGCACTCCCCAGCTTTAAAAGCTTCGGCGCCATTGACGTGGAGTCTCCTGCGGGTCACCGCCTTGGTCGCACGACTCCTCAGCTTTGAACGGCGTTAGCCATCTCCCAACGCGTTGTCCCTTGTAGATCAGCGCACTGGTGGCAGATGAGCTCTTCACCTAGCTTTACAAAGCTTCGGCGCCACTGACGCGGAGTCCCCTGTGGGTCACCTCCTCGATCGCATGACTCCTCAACTTTGAAAGGCGTTAGCCATCTCCCAACACTTCGTCCAATGCGGGTCAGCACACGGTTGGAAGATGAGCTCTTCACCCAGCTTTATAAGCTTCGGTGCCACTGACGCGGGGTCCCCTATGGGTCACCGACTCTGTCACACGTTCCCTCAAGCTTTACGAAGTGCCTTTCCCAACGCGTCGTCCCATTTAGGTCGGAACATCGGTGGTGAATGTGCTATTCCCCCAGTGGAATCATCTCATACGACTCAGCGGAACATTGAAAGCTCGTCACTAAACAATAAATGATCGACCCAGAGGACGCCCCACCCACATCACCTCGGTTATCACTCTCCTCAACTGACAGGTGTTCGGCACATCTGCTCACTTCACCCTTTTACGCCAGCACCTCATCAAAATCCACAGTACTTACTTCAAGGCCGACATAAACAGTCGAGAAAACAAGTCCACCTATGATATGAATATTCATGTCTGAACTTGGGAGGACCACTGTTACACACCTAACCAATCCACTTCCACTTCGGCACTAAAACCACTTCGACACAAAGTCACATCACTCTCCAAAGCTCCACAAGTCTACTCGAAGTGGTTCCGGAGCGATACCAATTTCTGACGACCTCAACATGACGTGCTGCAAGGTGAATAGATCCAATGAAGCAATCGGAGTGTCCCTCAACGCTGAAGCGTTCCATAGATCTAGTTGACATGACACATCGACTTTATGTCAACTCAACTCAGAAGAACTAATTGCCCATCCACGCTAGAGGTGGCTGAGTGATGCTTATGAGCAGACGTTTCACACCGTCAGATATATCCCACATTCAATGGTGCTCTACACCTATAAATATCCAAGATTTGGCAAGAGACAAAGGTAATGAAAACTCTTATAACTTAGCTCTCCATACTAAGAAACATATATTCTCCTCCCCACTCTCTTGCATCACTAGAACACTGTTCCGACCACCCAACGCTGACTTGACCGTCGGAGTGTATGCGACCACCACCACCATCGCTGGTCCCGACTGTGTGCTTCTAACCGTGCGTTGTTATGCACAGGGAGGATTACATGAGTAGCTACCCGTTGGCCACGTGGGGGTCCAAGTATCGAGCTCAACAGTTCTAAACAAATATTGAATCGTGTTGAAGATGACATTTATGAATAGAAATGAACCTTCCTTGACATCTTAAAAGTTTCATTTGATATGGTTATTTTGGTGCCAAAATCAGGCTTAAAGATCCAAGCTGTAGTTTCGCCATCACTCTTTCTATTCTTTTTTTTTTTTTTAATTGTGCACATCTGAGACCTTCGATGGAAAAATAAATCCGGTTTGCAAAGCGAAGGAGTGCAATTTAAATTAATATTCGTGGCTTCTCTCTAGCAGTTTAGGCAGTTCAATTGCAATGCTGTGCATCATGTTCCAAAGCTTGAACTTTTATTATTATGGCACCTTAACTAATACTACTCTAAAGTACCTTGATATAGGAATAGAGAGTGGGGCAAGCAATACGTGCCACGGAAGAGGAATATGTTGTAACTTAAGTTCGAAACTTAAAATTGATTTTAATTTTCAGTTTTCCTTTATTTTAATATTCGAATTTAATAAAAAATTAAAAGTCATAATTATATATTTTAACTTACACTTTAATTGAATTTATTCTCATTAGTTGGGGGTTTAATATGTACCCTATAAAAAGGGTGGAGATTCTATAATTTGAACACAACATGAAAACACAATTTGAGATATTTGAATACAAAAATAGTCCATCTATGTTTTATATTATATTTCAATAGTTTTGATGATTCGATGAGAGGCCTGTTCTTTATTTTTCTATAGTCCTATCCATAAAAGGAGAATCGGCTCAAAGCTACATGAATTTTATTTTGGAGCCGTGTATTGCCAAAAATACCCACACGAAGGAGATGCAACAAGACTTTAGGACAACATCTTTAATTTGACTCCTAAAGCTTGCTTTTCCAACCCTCATCTTTCTTCTATGTTATTGTTGAAGTATATTTATTTATTCGATTATGTGAATTGATAATCAGTCTATACACAAATTACACATTTTTCCCAACAATCTAAAGTCGTGTTGTCTGATTTGTATGCACGATGATATTGCTTAGTGTACCGGCAAATTTGGATATTTAATTTGGAACTGTTAACCTTCAAGAATTTTGATGATAGAGACACAAAAGAATTTTATAATCTGGTAAGTACTTGAAGTAAATCGTCTAAAAGGAAAACATTGAGAAAGTAGAAAATATACTCTCCATTCTCGTGTCCTTTATTTTCTTATAGTTACAACGATTTATTTGCATATTATGCTATTATTTTTGCAAAAGAAATATTTTATCAATGGTTATGATGCACTCGATCCTTCAAAGTAACGTGATATACCGGTTCAGTTCATGTTTCACAGTCTACATTTTGAAATTTCAGAAATTCCTTAACAAATTGGTTACTTTAAATTCTGAAATTGAATGCCTAATGTAACCTAAAAAATTATTACAGATGAATTAAAAAATTTTGTTATTATTTTTGAAAAATCTTCCATTATTTTTTTTTTCTCTACCTAATTTGTTTCAAATATAGTTTACAAGTTGTTTAATTCCACAAGAAATCTATGAATGTCATACTTTTGTGGACTACACGAATTCCTTCAAAATTATAAGTTCCTACTACGCTATCCCATTGAGATCTTTTCACGGGTGCAAGTCTCACTAATTGTTAATTACATATACCAATATGATTCATCATTGTTTGTATCTCTATCGGGGTATTTCATGTTCCATATTATTTTTATATTTTTCTATATCTTTGTTAACCATATGTAGTACTATTTGGAATTGTGTGATTATTGCGAAAAATTGTTATTTTGTGCATAATTTATGCCTTTTGAATGCTTCATGTTCTTAGAGGCAAATTTAATCTGTGGTTGTAGTATATCTTAGTATGTATTGTTTTTAAATACGTAAAAAATAATAATAATAATAATAATAAATAAATAAATAAATTTGTCTTTTCAAAGTTTACAGATGTTGAAAAAAATGATATCCATAAAGTGAATCCTATTTTGGAAAATTCGATGAATATGTGGAGTAGAGATGAGGTTTGAAATTATAGTGGTGAGACGTCAAGCAAATTGGAATCTTTCCTCAAACTTGGTTAGAACATAGAGGATGATAAATAATGTTAGATGGAAGGAGTATTAGTATATGTAATTTAAGAAAATTTGCTAAATTAATATTTTACGAGAGGTTTAATTTCATAATTAATGTACACAAATAGTCCTAGTGTAACTCCTGTGATTGATAGCGATTTTAGTTTATTGAAATTTGTAACTATTAACATTATTGTGACGAAAATTATATTTTGGATACTTGATTAGAAGAAACATCAATGACAAGATGAAAAATGGTGCCAAACTATTTATTTACACTGCAAAATATTTGAGGAGCGATCCAACATATGTATTGTGTTGCTTGAAAATATAATGTGGAATAAATCGGGCCGTGAAGATAATTTTTATTTACATCAAAAAGAAGACTTGAAAGTAGATATTAGACATTTTTTTACATTTATTTTATGCACAATTGAAAGTAGATATTAGACATTTTTTTACATTTATTTTATATGCACAATTTTTTCCCTTTTATTTTTATAATCATTAATTTTACTTCGTCCCCATTTCTACACATTTTATGAAGTTTACAATTTTTATTAACTTTTTAACCACATATATTCCATCAAACTTCTATCAAAATTTATTAAAAATCTAATTTTTATTCTAAACAAACAAGGCTTCTAATAAATTTCTTCATCAGTACATAACAGTCGTTTACCTGTTAAAATCAGTTAACGATTCTGAAATACGTAGATTACTCTTACCAATATACCAACCATGCTAAAATGCTTTAACAAATGGCTCATGCTACATAGCCACATTTGTTGACACATCGGTTGACACAACACACTCACATGAGGAGGTCGGCATTATTTTATTGGCGCGGGACCCACACCTCGACTGTGAGAGGTGTGTCAACATTTGTGTCAACAAATGTGGTCATTTGGCTTAATTCTTAACAAATAGACATCTAAACTACAAACTCACAATCATGTTACAACTGCATAATCCTATTACATTTACAACTGCATAATCCTATTACATTAAAAAACAATACAAGTCTAACACATTAAAATCATACTTGCTAACACTCAAGTAACATCATTAGTGGCACTTTCACTAATAGAAGAATCACTTGAACTGTTCGAGTCCCGGGAGATTGTATTTTGACAAGTCTTTCTATTATGCCCGTACTCCTTGCATCTCGAGCATCTGCCCTTAGTAGTTTTCTTGGGATTCCTTCGTTTCCTTGGTCTACCAGACCGTCGTCTCCATTTTGGGGGTAAAATTATTCTATCTTTGATCTCGTCTGGAACAACCCAACAGGATTCATTCCCTAAAGGATGAACGGTAGCTGCATATGATGCAGACAATGCCTCCTTTTTATAATAACCAGAGCAATAGTCGTATGCACTCAATTTGCACATATTTATCGCAGCCAAAGCATGGGAGCATGGTAATTGATCGACTTGAAACTCCCTACAGACACAAGTCTTTGACTCCAAGTTTACAACAAATGACCGCGCTTCTGGGTCCAAAACATGAAACTCATGACTGTTCGCAGGGTGAACCTATCAAATAGAATTTGTATGCATCATTAGCATATAAGTATAGGAGCATGTTTGGCTAAGCTTCAGAAGTTAAAAGAAAATAAGTTAGGTTTTGAATAAATAACTTATTTTAAGCTTAGCCAAATATGATATTCACAACCATTATTATCTAAAACAAGAGTTAAAACGATAATATTTCTTACCGTCATTGATAATGACAATACATTCTGTTCCCTTAGTCGATCTTCTGCTACAGTTGCAAGCATTGTGGATGTAGATTCAGCTGCACTGCGACGTTCAGAAAACCATCTTTGCACCATTGACATCAACCACTCGATCAAACGGGTGATTGGCATATCCTTTGCCTGAACATCGGTTACATTTATTGATCTGGCTATATCAGTTGTCATTATTGAATACCGAAGGCCACTAAAAAAAGCTCGTGACCATTTTTCATACCCTGCTTGTCCTTGAAGGTATGCACGGATGCTCGGGTTCACTATATCGAGGTTGTTCATATAAAATTCAAATTCCTCCATAAGGTATGTTCGGGAAGCATTGTAAAAATATGTAGGCATTTCTTTCCCTGCCTTTCTAAAATTTACCTTCAGATTGTTTAACAAATGATGTGTGCATATACCATGATCTGCATTTGGATATACTTTCTCAATAGCTTTACAAATGCTTTTGTCGAAGTTTGAAATTATAACCAACTCTTCACGATCAGCAATTGCTTCCTTCAACTTGACAAAGAACCACTCCCATGCAGCAGCATCCTCTGGATCTCCAATCCCAAAAGCTAAGGGAAAAATTTGTTCATTACCATCCTTAGCACAAGCAGTGAACAATGTCCCACCGTATTTAAGCTTCAAGAAATTGCCATCTACAAGAATTACAGGTCTACAATGTTGCCAACCTTGAATGGAGGCGGCCAAGCACATAAAGAAGTACCTGTAACGATTATCATAAAAGTACACAAATCATTTTTAACATTGACCAAATATCATTACCAATATGAACAAATGTAATATTTTTAAACACACTTGAATTTATTGTTTTCTTCTGTCTCCAAGGCAACAACTGATCCAGGATTCATTTTGTTTAACATGTATGTGTACTTTGCCAATGAGTAGTAAGCTTCCTCGTATGAACCCCGCAAACTCTCTAATGCACATTCTCTAGCTCGCCAAGCCCTTTCGTAGGTTATTGTCACTCCATAAGTTTGACGCATTTCATTAATGATGTCATGAGGTTTAATGCTAGAACATGAACGTAATTGGTATTTTCTCTTCACGCATTCCCCTACGACGCAGCTACTAGCTTGACGATGATCACCTTGAACAGTTTCCGGTGAGCAAGTGTGGCTTGCATCATACCTTTTAACCACAAATCTATCATTTCGTTCAAGCTTGGTCGCACGTACTGTCCACTTACATTTGGGATCGACACAAACCACGTGCAATACTCTCCTTGTGGATCTTTTTACCTTAAACTGAAAATGATTCCTAATGGCAAGCATGCCAAGTTGTTTCTTTAATACTTCTTTGCTCGGGTAAATATTTTTTACTCGCAACACAGTAGGCAAGACCTCGGTGATCATATCTCTAACATTTTCAGATTCATCAATCATTCTAAGGTCTTCATCGGAATCTAAGGTTTCAATTTGACCTTCAGCGGATCTTTCTTCAACAGATATTTGAGCATTTGAAAGACCATTTATGACAGATAGCTCAACATTATTATCTGTGATCTGTCTCCTATAGTTTGCTTCATTTTGCAGATCGGCAGTAGCAATAAGCTCAGCTAGATGTTGTAAGGCGTTATTACCTTCAGCCTTCATATCATAAGGAACATCATCAACTGTAATCTCGAGTGACATATTGCAAGGCGCTTGATCATTTAATTGTGGATCAGGGTGGATCTCATGAGGTGGACTTTGAATTTTTGCATGTGATAAGTGATTATTGTCCTCTGTAGCTAGTGGCAAAATCTCCTCCATCGGCCCATTCTTAATCTCAAGACAAATGGGAAAGCTATTGAGTTGAGCATCTCTCTCTTTCAAATTCAAGTAAAAGAAAACATCACGATCATGTGATATTTCGATGGGTGAGCTTCCAACTTCAGCTATATACTTCATTCGTATTGTTTGTGATAAAGGCCCCAAACCCAATGCATCATACAATATCTCCAACAATCCAACATATGATGTTCCAAGAGGAACCAATACCCCAGTCATCTCATGGTCAACATATATATTATTTTCATCCCATCGTCCATTATACTTTACAAAAACAGGAACCCCATCCATACCTGTGGTTCAACTAAAATGAAAATTTTATCCAAATTAAAAAAAATAAATAAAAAGACACACAGATCAAGGTCATTATAGTCATGACTATTACAAATACGAGACTTTCACCAATTCAATTAACAATAATTTTACAGCCACAGGTCATGTTAACATATCATCACAATTTTAGCACTCAAATAATACATCCTAACAAGTTCAAGAACAAGCATGATCACTATTTACCATACACCTGTTTTCATGCAAAACAAAAATTAGTAAAAATATTTACAGGGAACCAACAGTTATGACTAACCAAAATTTACACCTCCTCCGTCTCCCACTCACTGAGATAACAATCATTTTAATAAATCACCAATCACAGATCAACACAGTTTTATTTCTCATGAACACAACCCAAGCAGTAAATTCAGAAAATTATCAAGAGGATTATTTCAATGATTAAAAAGTTTCCATTTGGAACAAAAACTAAACAACTTGTGCAAGGAAACTCCAAAGATTTGTCAAATACCTCTAAGAAGCTACCTCTTAGAGGGGATATTTGGATCAACACCCAACGATGTCAATGACCAAATTTAAGATAAATCAGGCCCATCTGGTTTCAAGTCCTGACATGACACGTTCATGAAAATTGTGCACGTATCAGGCGGAAAAATTGAATCCAACCTGCAGACGAGAGGCTGTCAAAGACTAAATTTAAATAAATAAATGTGACCCCTTCTCTAACAGCTTAAGTTATTGTTAACAAATAAATGCTCCAAACACCTAAGTACCAGATACTAATTGCTTTACTAAAAATCCAATATTTTGTAGTGCTGCAATAATTTCCCATCAGGTAAAACCAGGGGCGGAGCCACCTTGACCTGGGGTCTATTGGGGCAACTTCCCGCACAGGATTTTGGTCTTGGGTATTTCACCTATTACACTTGAGGGGCGGCCAGTTTTTAAGGCGAGGAGAAAACCATAAACAACAGCATCAAAAATTCAATAGAAAGTTGTGGAAAAAATCACTGTTACTAGAGGAAGATAGCATCAAGAGACAAAAATTCTGAACAAATAAATAAATTATAAGGATTTGAGTTGAAATTAAATCATTCACAACAATCAGATCGAGAGCGATTTCAACATATAAAGCCCGTTTGTACACTAATAATAATCCGATACTACCTTCCAGCTTTGTTGATGAAGAAATTGAGTAGAGATCACTGCTGCAGAAGATAAATTGGTGCCAAACGGGTGATGAATATATCCCTTTTTCCCTCTCCCCCGATATTTTAGCGTTATTCCGATGAAGAAAACTTCAGTTGCTTTTTCCCGTTGCTCTAAGAATAAGACTTGAACGTGCATAGGTTATAGTTGGGCCTCATATTCGAAGCCCAAGCTTGTTTTTCTAGACAACAAAATTATCAAAAATTATTCACTCAAATAATAAGCTATCAGGTAAAGAAATTTTTCATTCAACTTCATTTTTCAGAAAATCTAGAGTCGAATATTTAACTTTTAATTTTAACAAAGTTAAGTGGTTAATACAAAATTCTTAGATTAGATATTTAGGGATCTAATAATTCAAAAATTTCAAAAATTTTGCTTATAATTTTATTATATTTTTTATACTATTTCCAAAATTAGAGTAAATGTAGACGATATGTTCTCTTTTTTTCTTTTGCTTATCACGATAAAAAAAATAAAAAAAATAGATGATTAGTATTTTTTAATCAGATATTTAGGAATTTAGTTAGTTAAAAAATTTTAGAATTTTTTTATATAGTTCTCTTTTCATTCTTGACACTGTTCCCAAATTATAGGAATTAAAATAAATTTTTTTTATCTCGATATGGACATTGGAGAGCATGAATTGTCACAATTTGTACTGAGAATAAAATATCAGTATCTTTCAATTTATATAGTCGAAGGGCCACCAAATTCGTAGTTAATACTCTGCAGCATAGGAGTGATACCATTCATATAAGCCATAATGTTATTATGTAATAAACCTACCATAGAATCTAATGACTTAAAGTAAAGTCAAAGTGTTAGTTGTTCATTGTTCGTTCTAAAGTACAGATTCGATATACTTGAAGAACAAGATAAATTATTAAAATAGAAATAATTGAAAATTTTCCATTTGGAATCGTATTAAATCTAATTTTGCCTTGACATAATGTTATGCGAAAATATATTTTGATTTAAACTCATCGCAAGTGTACGATTCGTTCACAAGTAATAAAGTGAATTCTGAGTCCGAATATCGTCCAACGAAAAATGATTTATTCAATTTCTATTACTGTGACTTTAACCGAAACAATTAAAATAGGAGTGTTTGTTGTAATGAAAATTACAACTAAACTAACTTACGTAAACATAATGAATCAACTAAACTAAATGTAAATTGTGTTGAATGCAAGTTGAAGTGTTATAATGAATGACGAATATACTAAGATTGCGAATCCCCATGCAATAAGCCCTTTTAAGATTAGTTTTACACTTTAACAACACGGTTAAATTTTGACAAATCAATGTCCCATGTTATTCAACAATTTCTCTCGAGTAATATTGAACATATTCTCATATACGATTCGACTATATTTCTATGACGTATGGGAATACACAAAAATGCATGAATTTTTATAAATACTTAAAGATTCACACAAAGCATAGCGGTATAATTTTATTCCTTATCGGACCCTACGATAAGTTATACCATGTCGATTCTATTCCAATTTCTTTTTTTGGTATGCCGCTCCAATGGCAAGGAGCGAGAAAATAAAATTAAAAATGGCTATGTTTCCGTTCAATGAACTTGCAAAATACATTAAAAAAAGATTTTGCTATATGTACATCAAGATTTACATAACGGATTACATAGTGTCCGCATGATACTTTACCATTTGTCAATTTAAAACATAGTCAAGTTTTTCATTCAATATTTTCCTTTCACATCAATTTGGATAACAGCTTATGTATCATTTTTTATGTACGAGCAGCAAAATAAAAAAAAATAAAATAGAGATCATGTGATACAAGTGCTACAACTGTCTCCAAATATAGAAGAAAGGAAGAAAGTATGCTTCTAAAACTTTTAAACAAAATCTATACAACGGAAGCGAGAAAGGCCACTGAATAGAGAAGGACTTAATGAGCAATTTCTAGCGGTAAAGAAATTCAAATTTCAAATATTCCCTTCAGTCCCAACAAGTAGAGGGTTCAAAGAAGATGAACAAGGATTTTTCTACACACGACCTAGGCATTGTCAAAGGACGCATCGTAGATTGGAAATGGTCTCAGATAGCGAATATCGTTAACACTTTTGACTTACTGCCAAAAGCTCTTCATGCGCCAAAGTTAGAAGGAAGGGCTTTGGGTAGGAGAGAGACCACTAGAAGAACCAGTATCTTATTTAAGGATAAATGCTAACAGGAAAAGAGGAGATATAATCCAGCATGACCTCTACCTTTGTTGTAATTAGTTGGGATGCGTGCATATATCTCTTTCAACATACTCTAATTGACATTGATAGGAACGTGTTGTAGAAGAGAGGGCTCTTCTCTAGAGAAGCCCGAATTGAGTACACATCTTAGAAATGTTTGGTTTGGTGAATAAGGAGGATATTTTTTATCATCACCCCCATGCTATGAGTTGTACTACTCAGTCTTTTCTCCTTGTTAGTAGTTTAAGTGTAGGTTGGGAAACTATACTCACTCAAGAATGAACAAAGGGAAGACGCCTTACAGGGATAGGAAACTCTTTCTTCGGTCCAGTCTCGTTCTTTCCTTTTTTGTAAACCACATAATAATTCAGCTAAAAACTCTATCCCTTGTGGGTGCCATAAATGGATTCCCACTTCATCACAATAGCTAGCACCATTTAATCTACATAAACAACTGCCACATGAAGTTGTCACAACTTCACAAGATAGAAGTAACCAGAATTACAATGATTTGTCACATCTTACATGAACTCGTGCATTATGAAATTGTTGCAATTATATGATATAAAACTAATCAGAATCACAATTATTTTTGTCAAATAATCCATCCAAGATCACTAATGTGACATACGATCACATGGTAGGAGTCACATGACCACAATAAAAGGTTGCATTATAAAGAGCTAATTTTATTATTATTATTATTATTATTTTGTTGGATAAATGGGTTTTAGAATAATAATTTTTTTTTTTTAGAAAATGTGGTTAAAAAATATGAAAACTATTGAGTTTACGAACAAAATGAATAATTGTTATAATGTGTTGTTGAAAATGAATTTGAGAAAAAACAGTTTTATAAAAATTATTGTCAAATAGGGACAGAATTTGCATAGATTTTAATTGCCGAAGTTGTCAACCATTTTTTTTCGAAGAGAAAATATCTAATTTGCTATTTGTAACTATTTTCATATATCCACTGATTAATTCTCGTATAAATTTTCCAATCTAGGGAACCTACAAAATGGGTTTCAATAATTAATATTCTAAAAATATATTTTTTTATTTTGGAGTAACTTGATTTTTGTAATTTGTGAAATGTTTCCCATTTCTTAAAAATAATGTTAATTATAGGAGTTATCATTTTTTTTTCCAAATAAATATGTATCGGTGGTTCGATATCTAATACCCTACACTAATACTATTATAGCGAAATAATTATCTAAAAATATACTTTAATATAAGCCTCGTGAGTAAATATATCATAGTTGTACTAGTCTGCACAAAATATCATTACATCTATTCATTTGCACACAAAAAAAAAAAAAAAATGGTGTGAAAGAAGGAAAAGAAAATGGAGTGACAAAGATAGTTAGAAATGTAATATAAAAGAGATTAGAGGAATGAGTTTTTTACAAGTTGAGATTAGTACAAGGAAATAGTATAAAAAGAAGTGATGGTAACACAACGGTTTCTAGTGCAAGAATGAATTCGTTCTCCACAATAAGGACTAGCGAAAGAAAATGTATCAATGTAAATAACTTAAAATTAGGTGATTCTCAAGTTTTGTATACTAATTTTACCCAAATATTAATTTAAATTTCTTGATTAAAAGATACATATTGAATTCCATTCTTAATTTCTCTTAATATATTTAAGTTTCAATATAAGAGTTATAGATGTTTACAAATATTTAAATTTTCAAAAATGATAGCAGCCGATTGTGATAACACTAAATATATTTAAATGCTGTCAATTCTCGCACTCAATAATGCATTAGGACTACGCGAAGGACCTAGATGTGTAACATGAAAATGGATCAAAGGTTAAAACTAGCTAAAAATCTTGTGTCCAACCTATATATTTGGCAAAAGTTTGAAGAGATTCGTGGAAGACTTTATAAATTTAGAGAGAAATTTATTAGCAAGTACTTTAGAATAAAGAAGAGAGATCAAAGTTATTTTTGTGATTAAATGTCCCATTTAATAAGAAATAAAAATTTATAACAGTTGATAGAGAGTTCGTAGAAACATATCTGCCAAAAAGAATCTAGATATATATATATATATATATATATATATATATATATATATATATATATATATAATAGAAATTGAAGCTATAAAAATTCAAGGAGAACTCATTTGTAATTGACCAAATTAGAATTATACAATATAATATTTTTAGATCTGACCCTGGAAAAACCCAAACTGATTGAAAAACTAAAGGTCCTATTTGAAACCAGCAACATTCAACATATACAAGTAGATAGAGTGATCATAATATGTGTGTGTGTAGTGGTAGAATTGTATGGATTGTATGGATTCTCAACCGCCAAAAGACAAAAACATAGGGCATAGAAAAACTAATGTTATAGTGAACTAGTAAGAAAGCGGTTTTGCGCCGTTCTCATGCCACAATTGACACTAAAAAATTAATTAATTTTAATATAAAATTGCTTTTAAAATTACTTATTTCATGTCATTTGGATAAGATCTTAGAGGCAAATTTCTTGATTTCTGGTTACTTTTCAGCACATTTGAAACCATAATCATCAATCTTTATTGAAATCTACTAAAAATATGATTTCCATGCAATAGGAGCTTATTTTCAAGATATGAAAACGACATTGTGTTGCCAAAATTTCAACCAAACGATGTCACTGCAGTTCTTAACAATTGACAGGCCAAGTATGCTTTACCTTGAAGTATCCTCTGTGTTCATATAATATATGGTGTGGTGAATAGCTAAGCACCAACCACAACGATTACTGTGAAGATAATAAGGAGACTGATGATAGCAATGCACATCCATTTCCTTGAGTTTCTCTGTAAACTTGTTGCTCTCTGAAGCGCAGTGTTATCTGATTGCACATGGTTGATTACCGAAGAAACCTGAGAAAATCGGTTGGTAGAGATCAGTCCGACTATATACAAAAAAGTGCATATTTGTTACGTGGCATCGGGCAGGATTGGAGAGTAACGAAATTAAAATCTTCGTATTGTAGAATTCAATATCAAATATGGTCGAAGATATCATAAATAGCTTTTTTACATGGCTTGCTCATAGTTTTCACATGGTAACCTGAAGACAGAAGGGAGAGTTTGAGTTTTCTTTACCTGTGATTCAATATTATAGATCACATCTCCTTGAGCATCCACCAATGCAGGCATGTCCAAGGATATCTGTGCCAGGTAATACATCAAAGAATTACACAACTTTTTGCAATCATTTTCTATGGATTTCAATTTGTTCTTTCGAAACAAAGTTTCTTCATAACATGGCAAGAAAAAAAGGTGAAAGAACTGAAACAGGTGCAAGGCTAACAGCTAGTTTTAGACTCGGTTAATCACTTAGGTAGTCTAGAATAGTGCAAGTCACGTGCAGAAAGAGTGCATATTTGGTTGGTGATTGTTTTATTATCACTTCTGGTCAAACATACTTTTTATCCACATATTTTTGTAGTATCCATAACTATTACCCACTTTTTTTTGAAGAGCAGCATTACCGGATTGCACATAGTCGACTGCAGATGAAACCTGAGAAAATCGGTTGTGGAGATCAGTCCGACTATATACACAAAGAGCACGTTTGTTACGTAGTATCGGGCAGGATTTGATAGTAATGAAATTAAAATCTTCGTATTGTCGAATTCAGTAATTGATATCAAATATGGTCGAAGAGATCATAAATAGCTTTTTTACATGGCTTTCTCATAGTTTTCACAAGGTAACCCACAGACAGCAGGGCGAGTTTGAGTTTTCTTTACCTGTGATTCAATATTATAGATCACGTCTCCTTGAGCATCCAGCACTGCTCCCAAGTCCGTGACTGTCTGTGCCGGGTAATACATCAAAGAATTACACAATTTTTTGCAATCATTTTCTATGGATTTCAATTTGTTGTTTAGAAATAAAGCTTCTTCATAATGTAGCAGGAAAAAAAAGGAAAGAAAACAGAAACAGATGCAAGGCTAACGGTCACTTTTTAGACTCATTTAATCACTTAAGTGGTCTAGAATTGTGCAAGGCACGGGCAGCAAAAGTGCATATTTAGTTGGTGATTATTTTATTATTACTTCAAGTCAAACATACTTTTTATCAACATATTTTTGTAGTACCCATAACTATACTTTTTATCTACACATTCCGTAGGATCCACGACTTATAATCACTTAAATTATAATTAATCACCAACCAAACATGCAATAAATTTATTCCCACAACTACAAACAATCTTTTGAAGTCCTGAAAGGCAAACACCAACGAAGGACATATGGAGGCGAATTGTAAGGGATCTGATAGTATTTGGTGCATGAAATCTTCCATCCAACTAAGACACTACCTGGGTTTCCACATGTTTGGCATATATATACATGAAATGTGGAAAGATAACAAACTGAGATTCACCAGCTTCTTCATGTCAATTAGGCATGAATTTAAGGGAAATCTATCAAATTCGAGATTTACAGATTTTTAGTTTTACACTCTAATCAAATAATGACCATCAGCTATTATTATATAATTTTATAAAGTTAACTAATTAGCATGTCAATGCTGCTTGGCAGCAAATGCCGGTTCGCTAATGATGGTATTAAGCAAGGGAAAACAAACAGTTTCCTTTGCTCATAGCTAACAGACTCAACGATCAACATTAAACACAACCTAATAGCAATAATATGAATATGCAATACTATAAGCTCGAAAGTGAGGAGGCCAAGAATAGATTAAAATCAAACAAGTATACAAAGAAAACATATTAAGGGCCGGTTTGAGCCCCATTATTCTCCAAAAATGCATTTTAGAAAAGTGGTTTGATGGAGAATACGTGGTTAAAAAATAATGAAAAGTCTTGGGTTTGCATGAATATTATTTTATTAAAAAATGCTTAGTTGAAAATAAGACAGAGAAAAATGTATTTTAAAAATAATGGGAATCAAACAAGTGCTAAATAAATAGATAACGGGATCTAACTAATTTGATCTTAACAAGACTAAGTAGGAGTTCAAGCGAGTTTAATAGCCTGTAGCAATGTAGCTGAGTGGTATTTTATTCTTAGTATCGTCACCAACAAATAAACCATAATACCTTTTGCAAGTATAGAAGCTTCTTCTCTACATCTCTATTGGCATCAGGTCGTTCTGGAATTTCTGCAAGCGTGTCCATCAAATAATAAATAAAGCAATTGCTAAAACGGGATAGAATGACAAAAACCATATTCTGGAGGGCCAGTTTAACTTCAGCGTACTTGCCAATCTTGAGACCATAGCGGAGTTGAACCACAAGATTTTGGGTTCGAGCCCTGCAAGCATCTTGTTAAATCTGTCAGTAAATTCTTCCGTTGATTTTATTCTGGGGGAGCGGATATCGTGAACACCTGGGAAAATTCCAGTACCATACTTCACTCCCTTGCCGAAGACAGATCGGGGCTTCTCGTCAGAACGAGAGATCTCAATGGTGATCACATCAGCGTCCATATCAATAATAGAGTGGCTGATGCCATTGAAGTTAGAGTAGCACATGTGGGTGTGGATCTGTTGGAAACGAAATAAAATAATCTCGTTAACAAACATAAACAATAGCATGTGAGTGTCGAGCACGAGGGAATGCAAGGTCTTCACCTGGGTCGTGTCCTGAACGCCGACATTCGTGATTCTGAACGAGTGGACGGCCCAATCCAAGTAGAAAGCATGCTCGGACTTCCTAAGGGGCAAGCCTTCTCTCAATGCAGCCTCATCAATTTGGATAACGGTGATGCCTGCCTTCTCAAGATCCTCTACTTCATCCTTAATGGCCAGAGCAATCTGATAGCAAGTTTCAAATCTGAGAACAAGTAAAATATATATCAAGTTAATAATGTACTAAATTACGAAAAAAGATAAATTGAAATATTTCTATCCATCTATTCCTCTCTCATCCTAATTAAGAAAGATGACTGAGTTTGTGAGTGGAATACTTTCTCCAATTACCTTGGCTGGTCATTTCGAACAAAAGACGAGTTGAGAATGGTAACAGGGCCAGTGAGCATTCCCTTCATCAGGCGCTTGGTCATGCTCTGGGCAACAGTGGACCAGAAGACAGTTATTGGCTTGGGACGACTCACATCACCATAAATGATTGGCGGCTTCACACAGCGAGATCCGTAAGATTGCACCCACCCATTATCAGTGAAGGCAAAACCAGACAATTGCTCTCCGAAGTACTCAACCATATCGTTCCTCTAAAATATTGATATCCAGAAGGTTAACATTATAGAATCCTTTTACACGTTAAGCATGCACCAAAATGATGTATCGATTTAGTATCAGCAAAAAGTACGACATTCTTGGACAAGTGCAGCATTACCTTGGGTTCTCCATGAACCAGAACATTAATATCAAGCTCTTCCTGGATCTTGATAACTTTGCTGATTTCCTCTTTGATGGCATTAACATATTCCTCCTCCGAGATCCTATGTGGGAATACCATACTTTCAGGAGAATTTTCCAAAGGATTATTTTAAATGCAGAATGAATAATAATCAGGAATCACTCACTTCTCAGCCATGTATTCACTGCAAACTCTTCTGTGTTCAATGGTCTGAGGGAATGAACCAATAGTGGTGCTTAGTTGAATAGGAAGGTTAAGATTCTTTCGTTGGGTGGCTAGCCTAGCACTAACATTTGTAGCACGTCGGTGGACAGAACCCTTCAAAGCAGCAGCCTAAGTGACAAAAAAGCAAGCATAGGCGGGTAAGCATAAGATCTATGTAAAAAAGCAACCAACGCCTAAAAGAAAAAATATGCAAATGAATCACTTACAGCCTTCTGGACAGCTTCATTAGTCACCCTGGGAGAGGATTTCCTAGAAGCCTGAGCTTCAGCATTAGCAGAAAAGAATGCCTGAGAATAAAATGACAGGAGACAGACACAAAGAGTCAATAAAAACAGAGAAAATGTTAAAATAAAACTAGAATCAAGGGGAAAGAAACTTTGAGGCCAAATTTAAAGTCCTATTATGAAACAACTCCCTGTATCAATTTCAAAATTACAGTATAAAGCATACCTCGTCCTTGTGACCAGCCAATGCCTTTGCCAATGCATTTACTTCAACAACCTTTTGGGCAGCAAAAGCAAGCCATGATTTAATTTCTGCGTCCAACTTAGTTTCATTGATGAGATCAACAGCAGTGTGGAGAAGTGAACTAGACGTGGAGACCACAAGCTTGTCTGCATAACAAATCATTGGAAAATGTTAATTTTCGATAGAAATAATGTGTGTAGCTTAAATTGCAACTTCTGCACAACCTACCTTTTCCTACAACGCCTTCCAGAGTTTGCAGGATGCTGAGAGATGAAGCCAGATCATTTGCCCAAATGTTCCTTCCATCAACCAATCCTGCAAATAGGTACTTGCCTGATGGGAATCCACCCTTTATCAGATCTAGAGTCTTAGTTCCACGAACCAAGTCAAAACCAAATGCGCTAACTCCCTTTAGAGCAGTAAGGGTTTTGAATGCTTCTGCAGGGACATCAGCAAAGTAGGTCTCAATAAGAACATTAAGGCCAGATAGGGATGATTCCAGTTCAGTATAGGCCTTTGTGAATGCTTCCAGTTGGTGAGATTCAAGGTCTAACACTAGGGTAGGATCATCAAACTGAATCCATGAAGCACCAGCTGCCTTCAATTCGTCAATTACTTCCCTGCAGGGGTGGTGGTACATTTTAATGCCAATCCTGATAAATAAAATGGTATACTCTGATCAACAATAAAATAGCGGTTCTTACTTGTAGATAGGAAGGATTTTGTCAAGAAGAGAAAGAAGAGGGAAAGTTTTCTCAACACCCTTGGCAGGTTTTGAGAGTAACAAGTATGTGACAGGGCCAATAAGTACTGGAACTGTATCTACACCAAGCTGCATGAAGGAAAATATCACATCAATCAAGTCAAGTAAAAATATTAAACAAATTTTTTAATGAACTGCAACGTGTGCAACATGCAACTTTATGTGAATCTTGAACTATTGAATAACCTATATCACAAATGCAATTTGCCAAAAATATTAGGGCAATAATCACTAGTCACAACTGTGTAAGATGTGAGAAGATTCTAACATATCACATACCAACTTAGCCTCCTTGTATTCATCCACTGCCTTGCGAGAAGCATAGGAGAACTTCACATCGGGTCCCAATTCAGGGACAATGAAGTGGCTGAATCAAGAAAATCAACATTAATCAATATTTGAACATCAGTGGCATAGAAATTAGAAAATTTGCAAGAGATTTCATCTATGACTTACTAGTTGGTGTCAAACCACTTGGTCATTTCCATAGCAGGCACGGAGGCATTTCCTCTGGCCATGGAGAAATAAGTATCGAATCCAATCTCAACACCAGTCCATTTGTACCTTGAGGGGACTGCACCAAGCATTGCAGTTGTGTCAAGAACCTGATCATAGTAAGAGAATGTATTGCTGGGGATGAACTTGATGCCAGCATCAGCCATCTGCTTCCAGATGGAAGTCCTGAGGTCAGCTGCCACCTTCTGCAACTCCTGGTCACTGCTCTTGCCATCCCAAAAGGATTCAAGAGCAAATTTCAACTCTCTCTTGGGACCCATACGGGGGTATCCAACAATGTGAGACGCCATAGTTCTGATCAAATTCAAATTTTAGATCAATCCTTGATCAAACACCAGTCTTTCATTAATCACGGAAGGTTTTTACTTCATAATAACTATCATTTATACATAAGCCCAGATTTCCTAAAGTGACATGTCACCACCTATTATCCACAAGATTGTTTTCAGTGCCCACATATATGCTAATTATAGAAAAGTACGCCCATTCATTAGCACTTTAACATGAAAAGCATTTAAATACTTAGAATTGATTACGGATTCTTACCAGCAAGATAAAATTCACTACTACAAAAAAAATTTTAAGACACAGAAAATGGTAGATAAAAAACCAAAAATCTACAAAAAAAAAAAAAAAAAAAAAAAAAAAAAAAAAACAAAAAAAAAAAAAAAAAAAAAAAAAAAGAAAAACAAAAAGAAAAAAAAATGTTGAAATAAACAGAGACAATAGAGAATTTAGCAGAAACAAGAAAATATAAACGAAATGGGTGGTGCGAGTACCTTCGGAAGAGCGAGAATCGGGGGTACAAAGTGCTGGGAAGGAAGAGGAGCAAGTAGAAGGAAAGGGGTCTTGCTGCTTGCAGAGCGGCTCTATATTTGTGTCATCATTTTTGCTTATTTGGCGAGATGGAAATGGGTGTCACGCCCCTTGTGGAGAGCGTGTGGTCAGGCGCTTGGTCGGTGTACTAAGCATTCGTTTGGTACCCATTTTTTTCTCCTTTCTTTTTAACTATAAATTTTTTATTAAAATAATATTATACGTAAATAAAAAAATTTTCCTTATTTTTCAACCACGCACTTTCCATCAAATTATTATTTTAAAATACATTTTTACGTAAAAATACTTTTCAAACACCCTCTAAATTTTACCAACTCCGAAAATTGAGAGGAAATTTAGCTACGAGAAGAGATTTCTGACTAGTCTGACAAACAAGAATTATTTCCAATAAAAGACAACTTCTGTCGACTTATCAATAAAGAATGTACAACCGCAAAATGGACATAAGCCCAAACTCGTCAAAGGTACGAAAATTTGTTTTTAACCTTTTCAGATGAGTTCCCCACGTCCGTCTCTCTCAGATGACCTAAATTAATTACTACATTCCCCTATTTCAGTTATAAATCTAAAAATTACTCCATGCGGACCCTGCAAGTAATTTTTTTAAGTCAGATAAAGTTGACATAATGTCATCAAAACCAAAATTTACTTCAAAAAAGAAAATATAGATACCCATTTCCTTGACATTCAATCAAAATCCATTTGGTAATATTCAGAAACCTGATTAATTTTGTTAAGGAAAACAGAAAATTTAGACATGAATATGTTATATGTAATAATAGGAATGCAAAAATTTCAAAAATTACCTAGAAACTGAGCTGTAAAACGGTCAGTGTTTGTTTTTTTTTTTTTTTTTTTTTTTTTTTTACACATACTCATTTTCAGCCACATATTCACACAATAAAATATTTAATATGTAAACTCAAAATTTTTCCTAACTTTTTAATCACTCATTCTCCTAAAAATCACTATCCTTTTTCTAACTAATGGTTGTCAAACATGGTCTAATTTTAAAAATAAAAAAAAATAAAAAAAGTAAAATGGTAACTTTGTACTATGTATAAAAAATAATTTTTAAAAAAATAATTTTTTAATTAAAATTTTTTTTAAATAAGTTTTAATTTATTTTTCTAAGTAAAATAAGCTATCACGTAAAGAAATTTTTCATTCAAATTCATTTTTCAAAAAATTTAGAGTCGAATATTTGACTTTTACTTTTAACAAAATTAAGTTATTAATACAAAATTCTTAGATCAGATATTTAGGGATCTAATAATTCAAAAATTTTGCTTATAATTTTATTATATTTTTTATAATGTTTCCAAAATTTTAGATGACATGTTCTCTCTCTCTCTCTCTCTTTTTTTTTAATCACGAAAAAATAGTTTACTAATATTTTTTTAATAAGATATTTAGGAATTTAATTAATTAAAAAAATTTAGATTTTTTTATATAGTTTTCTTTTCATTTTTGACACTGTTCCCAAATTATAGGAATTTAAATAATTTTTTTATCACGATGTGGAGATTGGAGAGAATGAATTGTTCCCAATTTGTACTAAGAAAAAAATAATCATTATATTTCAATTTATATAGTCAAGGAGCCACCAAATTTGTGGTTAATACTTTGCAACATAGAAGTGATACCATTATATGAGCCATAATGTTATTATGTAATAAACCTAACATTGAATCTAATGAGTTAAAGTAAAGTAAAAGTGTGTGTTGGTCATTGTTGGTTCCAAAACATAGATTTGATACAATTGAAGAAGAAAAGAAATGATCAAAATAGAAATGATTGAGATTTTCTATTCGGAATCGTGTTATGTCTAATTTCGTCTTGACTCGACATAACATAGGCAGAAAGCGGATACAGACGCTTTACAAAAGAGAATGAATCAAAATTGTTTATTCCAATTTTCCTTTTTGGTATGTCGCTCCAATAGCAAGGAGCGATAAAATAAATTTAAAAAATGGCTATGTTTCCATTCAATAAACTTGCAAAATACATTAAAAAAATGAATTTGCTACATGTATATCAAGGTTTACGTAAGGGATTACATAATGTCCACACGGCACTCTACAATTTGTCAATTTAAAACATGATCAACTTTTTTCATCCAATTTTTTTCTTCCATATCATTTTACGTAACTACTCATGCACCATTTTTTATGTGCGAGTAGCAAAATTCAAAATAAAAAATAAAAAAATAGAGATCATGTGAAAGATACAAATGCTATGACTGTCCCCAAATATTGAAGAAAAGAAGAAAGTATGCCCCTAAAACTTTTAAATAAAATCTATACAACGGAAGCAGAAAAGGCCATAGAATAGGGAAAGACTTAATGAGCAATTTCTTATATAACAATGAAGAAATTCAAATTTCAAAGATTCTCTTCAATCCCAACGAGTAGAGGGTTCGAAGAAGATGAATAAGGATTTTTCTACGCGCGACCTAAGCACTGTTCAAAGGACTCAGGGAAGATTGGAAATAGTCTTAGATAGGGAATATCATTTACACTTTTGACTTACTGCCAAAAGCTCCGCGAGCACTAAAGTTGGAAGGACGGGCTTTAGGTGGGAGAGAGACCACTGGAAGAATCGATATGTTATTTAAGGATAAATGCTAATAGGGAAAGAGGAGATATAATCTAACATGAACTCCACCTTTGTTGGTATTCGTGGGGGCCTGTGCAAATTTCTCTTTCAACATACTCTAATCGATATTGATAGGAACGTGTGGTAGAAAGAGATGGCTCTTCTTTATAGAAGCACGAACTAAGTACCCCATCTTTGAAATGTTTGGTTTGGTGAATAGGAAGGATATTTGTGACTATCACCCCCATGCTATGAGTTGTACTACTCAGTCTTTTCCCCTTATTAGTAGTTGAAATAGGCCGGGATACTATACTCAACCAAGAATGAACAAGGGAAGACGGCTTTATAGGGATAGGAAGCTCTTTCTCGGGTCCAATCTTGTTCTTTCCCTTTTTGTAAACTGCATAATAAACTAGCTAAAAATTTTGTCCCCTGTGGGTGACACAAATGGATTCCCATTCCATCGCAGCAGCTAGCACTATTTAATCTACACAAACAACCGCCACATGAAGTTGCCACAATTTCACAAGATAGAAGTAATCACAATTTTTTGTCACGTCTTACATGAACTCATGCCATATGTAATTGTCACAATTATATGATATAAAATTAATCAGAATCACAATTTTCTTTTTGGTTAGATAATCCATCCAAAATCACTAATGTGACGTACGATCACATGGTAGAATAAAAAATTTTAGTTTATGTACAAAATATTTTATTGTGAAAATGTGTGGTTGAAAATAAATTTGAGAAAAAAAAGTTTTATAAAAATTATTGTCAAACGGGGACATAGTTTGCATAAATTTTAATTGCTGAAGCAGTCGACCATTTTTTCAGAGAGAAAATATCGAATTTGCTATTTGTAACGATTTTCATATATCTATTGATTAATTCTCGTATAAAATTTCCAATCCAGGGAACCTACAAATGGGTTCCAATAATTAATATTATATAAAAAGAAGTTGAGGTTAGTACAAAGAAATAGTATAAAAAGAAGTGATATTAACACAACTGTCTCTAGTGCAAGTAAGAATTCATTCTTCACAATAAGGACTAGCAAAAGAAAATGTATAAATATAAACAAGTTAAAATTAGGTGATTCTCAAGTTTTATATGCTAATTTTGCCAGAATATTAATTTTCATCATTGATTAAAAAATACATATCATATTCCATTCTTAATCACTCTTAATATATTTAAGTTTCAATATAAGAGTTATAGATGTTTAAAAATATCTACATTTTCAAAAATGATGGCGGCCGATTGTGATAAAACTAAAAATATTTAAATGCAGTCAATGCTTGCACTCAATGATGTACTTGGAGTATGCAATGGACCTAGATGTGTAACATGAAAATAGATCAAAGGTTAAAACTAGCTAAAAATCTTGCATCCAACCTATATATTTGACAAAACTTTGAAGAGATTCGCGGAAGACTTGATAAATTTAGAGAGAAATCTATTAGCAAGTACTTCAGAATATAGAAGAGAGATGTACCACTTAGTAAGAAATAAAAATTTATAATAGTTGAATAAAGAGTTCGTAGAAACATATCTACCAAAAAGAATCTAGTCTAGACAAAAATAAAAAAATGAAATTATGAACTATAAAATATATTTAATCTCAATTGTCCATTTAAGAGAAAGTGAAACTATAAAAATTCAAGGAGAACTCATTTGTAATCAACAAAATTAAAATTATACAATATAATCTTTTTAGATCTGGCCCTATATAAGCCCCAAACTGATTGAAAAACTAAAGGTCCTATTTGAAACCAGCAACATATATAAGTAGATAAAATGATCATATCATAATAGCTCTCTCTCTCTGTCTCTATTGTTGTTTCTTGAGTTTGAAATTACTCCTTCGAAAACAATCCGACAGAATCACCTGAATGTAAGAATTGATCAACAGGATCTAAACAGTAATTCGAGCCCACCGATTTCACGATATTTCCTTAAAACGAATTTGCTGCCTTCAATGGTGCTAAAGGCGTCCAGCAATCGTTTCCCAAGATAGAACGAATTTTCGTCTCCTACGGAAGCAGCACTACAATCTGCAGGAGTTCCAACGAATTAACGAAGTGTGTTTTACTTCGAGACAATATCAAAACGAGAGAGAGGGAAATGAGATTCAAAGCACAGAAAGTTTGCAATGAAAATGGTGTAAATTTTTTGGTAGAGAGGCTGGCTATTTATAGACTTGTTCGTGGCCATTCGAATAGTCATCACCTTTCAGACAAGCCTCAAAATTCCGAACAGACATACTGTTCTTAAAAGTCGTGTCTGTTAAGTCGGCTAACAGTCGACTGTTTGGTCGGTAAACAGTTGACTGTTTGGTCGGTAAACAATCGACTGTTAAAAGAAAATAAAACACCCGGAATAAACCAAAATTTAAATTTCATATTGTACCTAAGAATTTGATTATTTACAATTTGGCCCAAAATTTTAAATAAATTTTGTTCAAAAAGTTAATATAGTGTAAAGGTCCACCCGTACCCGCACCGAACTGAACCGGACCGGACCGGACTTGGGCACGTGCTCGTGCTCGTGCTCGTGCTCGTGCCATGCCGGCAGGTCAGACGGCGGCTGCGGCGGCGCGCGCGTGTGGGTTTATGACCGAATCCAATAGGATATATGTTTTCTCCCTTCCAAAGACTATTGGTACCCCTTAGGGCCCAAACCCAATTCCAAACTTCCACCTTATAAACCATACCAAAGTTTCTTAACTTTCCTATGTGGGATAAGTGTTTGAAAAATCAAATTCTTCCATAATCCTTAGTTTATGTGGGTTACTTTAACACTTAATATTTCATTCAATTTTAAATGGTTTTCGATAAATAAATATATCACGTTAATCATCTCGCGGAGTAGAACGTGAATATGCTAGGTCCCGTATTAATTAAAATGTGGGTCCCACTGAAATTTGAGCTCAAAGTTGACCCATTTCATAACCATTTTTTCCAACAATCCCCCATATGAATGAAATATGTTAGCCTTATTCCAAACGATAATATCTGATATATTTTTCAAAGAAAAATTTGAAGAAGACTGCATCGGGATAAGTAGTCAATGACTTTGAACTTTCCCTAGTAAAATCTATCGGAATTCCTTAGCCAATCAATAGCAAGTTGCTTTGAACAGTCAGCCGTTTATGGAAACCTAGACAATAGAAGTCACACAGTTTTCTTCGAACACAGTTGGTTCTCACGTTTGTGTCCATTTTGGCCTTGGACATCTCCTGGTTCATGAGTGGTTTTTAGAGAATTCATCTTCACCTAATTCTCTTAGAAGCGGCCCCTTCTCACTCACATAGGTGATTTCCATAAAGAGTATTCTGCTATACTTCACTTGAACGAATCAAGATATAGAAATAATTAAAAGTGTATCTTAACCTATTTTGCGGCAGCTAGGCACTAGCTCATCATAGGAATGGGTAGAAGTAAAATATTCCCAATGCATACTAAGTTTTTCACAGTTCGGTTGTCCCATTGAACCTAGATCTTGGGATCTCCAGTCAACTAGGTTGGGTTGCCACCATGGAAACTTTTGATTATTTTATTAGTTTTAATACCATCCCCTTCGATGAACTTTTGACTTGCTCTCTTGTTAAACTTTTAGTTAGCGGATCCGCAATATTCTCTTTTGATTTCACATACTCTATAGAAATAATGCCTGTAGAGAGCAATTGTCTAACAGTATTGTGTCTACGACGTATATGTTGAGATTTACCGTTGTACATTGCATTTTGTGCCCTACCAATTGCTGATTGACTATCGCAATGGATACATATAGCAGGCACAGGTTCTATCCAACATGGGATATCTTCTAGAAAGTTTCGTAGCCATTCAGCTTCTTCTCCGACTTTGTCTAATGCAATGAATTCAAATTCCATTGTTGATCTAACTATAGAGAACAATTGTCTAACAGTATTGTGTCTACGACGTATATGTCGAGATTTACCCTTGTACATTGCATTTTGTGCCCTACCAATTGCTGATTGACTATCGCAATGGATACATATAGCAGGCACATGTTTTATCCAACATGGAATATCTTCTAGAAAGTTTCGTAGCCATTCGGCTTCTTCTCCAGCTTTGTCTAATGCAATGAATTCAGATTCCATTGTTGATCTAACTATACATGTCTGTTTTGAAAATTTCCATGATATTGCAGCACCTCCAAGTGTAAAGACATATCCACTTGTTGATTTGGAGTCTTTAGTATCTGATATCCAATTTGCATCACAGTATCCTTCAAGTACTGCTGGATATCTCGAATAGTGCAATCCAAAATTTTGGGTATGTTTTAAATACCCTAAAACTCTAACAATAGCCTTCCAATGATCAGTGCTTGGATTGCTTATATATCGACTTAGCCTACTAATTGAATAGGCAATATCAGGTCGAGTGCAATTCATGACATACATTAAACTGCTAATGATACGAGAGTATTCCAATTGAGACTTCCTATCACCAGTACTGGAAACAAGATGCATACTAACATCCATAAGTGTTTTCATAGGAATAATATTATATTTCTTGAATTTATCAAGAATCTTCTCAATGTAGTGTGATTGAGACAATATGAGACTATCAGATGTTCTAGAAATTTTAATAATAATATAACATCGGCCACACGTAAATCCTTCATTTCAAATTTACTTGTTAGCATCCTTTTTGTAGCTTGAATTATGGTATCATTGTTACCCATAATCAACATGTCATCTACATATAAACATACCATGACATATCCATTTGGAGTGTTCCTGACATAAACACATTTGTCACACTCGTTAATTTTGAAACCATTTGACATCATAACCATGTCAAATTTTTCATGCCATTTCTTAGGAGCTTGCTTTAATCCATATAATGATTTAACAAGTCGACACACTTTCTTTTCTTGTCCTGAGGCCACAAATCCTTCAAGTTGCTCCATATAAATTTCTTTATCCAATTCCCCATTCAAAAATGTCGTTTTAACATCCATTTGATGTATATCCAAACCATTCAATGCTACTATTGCAATAAGCATACGTATGGATGTGATTCTTGTTACAGGAGAATAGGTATCGAAATAATCAAGACCTTCTTTTTGCTTGTAGCCTTTAGCGACAAGTCTTACTTTATATTTGTCGATTGATCCATCTGCTTTCATTTTCCTTTTGAAAATCCATTTACATCCCAAAGGCTTATTACCGGGAGGGAGGTCTACTAATTCTCAAGTATGATTTTGTAGTATGGATTCAATTTCACTATGAACAGCTTCTTTCCAATATGAAGTTTCGGTTGATGACATAGCCTCCTTAAAATTTTGAGGTTCATTTTCTAACAAATACGTTGGAAAATCAGGCCCAAAGGAGGTTGACGTCCTAGCCCTCTTACTTCGTCTAGGTTGTTCATTTATAGATTCTTGATCTATATTCTCTTCGTTTTCACGAGATCTCTTTTGTGAATTTGATTCACCTTGCATGTTATGAAGAAAAGTATTTTCGAAAAATGTAGCATCCCTTGATTCAATAATTGTATTAACATACATATCAGGTATTTCAGACTTATATACCATAAATCTGTATGCATTACTATGGTAGGCATAACCAATGAATACACAATCAATGGTTTTAGGTCCTATCTTAACCCTTTTAGGTTTAGGAACTACTACCTTAGCCAAACATCCCCGTGCCTTCAAGTATTTATAATTAGGTTTGTGACCTTTCCATACTTCATAAGGTATCTTTTGCGTTTTTCGATGTGGTAGTTTGTTAAGAATATAGTTGGCAAAAAGCAAGGCTTCCCTCCACAAGTTCTGCGGTAATCCAGAACTTATTAACATAGCATTCATCATCTCCTTCAATGTTCGATTCTTGCGTTCAGCAATACCATTAGATTGAGGAGAATAAGGCGCGGTAGTTTGATGAATAATTCCGATTCCGAACAGAATTTCTCAAATGGTGAATCATATTCACCACCTCTATCACTTCTTATGGCCTTAATCTTTTTGCTAAGTTGATTTTCAACTTCTAACTTGTAGTGTTTAAATACTTCAATTGCTTCGTCTTTGCTTTTGAGCAAATACACATAGGAATATCGAGTACAATCATCGATAAAAGTGATAAAGTACTTATTATCTCCTCTAGTTTGAACAAATTTTAAATCACACATGTCGGTGTGAATTAAATCTAGGGGTTCGGTACTTCTTTCAACAGAACAAACGGGTAGACGTGACATTTTGACTTCTACATATATATCGCATTTGTGATTAGGATTTAAATCACACTTTGGTAATAAATCTAATTTAATTAGTCTACACAAAGTGTTATAACTTGTATGTCCTAATCGTCCATGTCAAATGTTAAATGACTCAAGCAAGTAAGAAGAAAATTTATTCTTATTCATAATTGGAGGTACAACAGTCATTACATTCAATTTAAAAAGCCCCTCATTCAGGTAGCATTTTCCTACAAACATTTCATTCTTTGAGAGTACAAATTTGTCCGAGACAAATACTAGCTTAAACCCGTTCTTACTTAGTAGAGAACCAGATATCAAGTTTTTCCTAATATCGGGCACATGAAGAACATCATTCAGAGTGAGCTCTTTTCCACTTGTCATTTTCAGCACTATCTTCCTATGTCCTTCTACCTTGGAAGATGACGAGTTTCCCATGTAGAGATGTTCATCATGATCCATTGCTTTGTAGAGAACATCCCGCGATTCGAGCATATGTGACGAGTAGCTCCAGTATCTACCCACCACTCCTTAGTGTTTCCAATTAAGTTGCATTCAGATACGACCGCAGAAAGATTCATGTCTTGTACCTTATCAGTGAGGTTCTCATGTTCTGTTACATTGGCCTGGTTAGTTTTTCCTTCACATTTTTTGGCTTTCGACAATTCTTGGATCGATGTCCTGCCTTGCCACAATTGTAACGGTTGCCTTTAAACTTTTTAGCAGTTTTTGAAGAACCAATTTGTCCTTCCCCATTGTGCTTCCTCTTTTTGCTTGTCTTGAAGACTCCTTCTACAATGTTGGCTTTTGATTCCATCGAATTAGATGCACCATTTCTTTTTTCAGTTTTGCGATTGTCTTCTTCAATTCTCAATCAGACAATGATATCTTCAAGTTTCATTTCCTTTCGCTTGTACTTTAGGTAATTCTTGAAATCCTTCCATGAAAGTGATAATTTCTCAATTAGTGCACCGACTTGGAATGATTCACTTAGTTTCATTCTTTCGGCATGGATGTCGCTAAGTATGATCTGAAGTTCTTGAACTTGAGATATGACAGTCTTGTTGTCAACCATTTTATAATCCAAAAAATGACCGACAATGAATTTCTTCGTGCCGGCATCTTCGATTTTGTACTTTGTGTCCAAAGATTCCCACAGTTTTTTTTTGCGAACTTAGCATTGCAGTACACATTATATAATGTGTTATCCAGTCCATTAAGTACATAATTTCTGCATAAGAAATCAGAATACTTCCATGCATCAACCGCAGCCAATTTTTCAGCATCACTGTCTTGCTCGGTATATGAAGGCGCGTTTTCTTTGAGAAATTTAACCAGATTTAACGTCGTCAGATAAAAAAGCATTTTTTGTTGCCAACGCTTGAAATCTGACCCATTAAACTTTTCTGATTTTTCCCCGGTTGTATTCGGGAGTGTGGTACCAAAAGTTGCCATTTCTGAAACATAATCAGAAGATCAACGGTAAGAAGGAGTAGAAACAGAAACAAAATAATAATAGGCAGCAAATTCGTTTTAAGATTGTTGTTTCTTGAGTTTGAAGTTACTCCTTCGAAAACAATCCGATAGAATCACCTGAATGTAAGAATTGATCAACAGGATCTAAACAGTAATTCGAGCCCACCGATTTCACGATATTTCCTTAAAACGAATTGGTTGCCTTCAATGGTGCTAAAGGCGTCCAGCAATCGTTTCTCAGGATAGAATGAATTTTCGTCTCCTACGGAAGCAGCACTGCAATCTGCAGGAGTTCCAACAAACTCAACGAAGTGTGTTTTACTTCGAGACAATATCAGAACGAGAGAGAGGGAAAATGAGATTCAAAGCATAGAAAGTTTGCAATGAAAATGGTGTAAATTTTCTGGTAGAGAGGCTGGCTATTTATAGACTTGTTCGTGGCCATTCGAACAGTCATCACCTTTCAGACAAGCCTCAAAATTCCGAACAAACATGTTGTTCTTAAAAGTCGTGTCTGTTAAGTCAGTTAACAGTCGGCTGTTTGGTCGGTAAACAGTCGACTGTTAAAAAAAATAAAACACCCGGAATAAGCCAAAATTTAAATTTCATATTGTACCCAAGAATTTGATTATTTACAATTTGGCCCAAAATTTTGTCCAAAAAGTTAATATAGTGTAAAGGTCCACCCGTACCGGCACCGGACTCGGACACGTGCTCGTGCCGTGCCGTACCGGTCGGACGGCAGCGCGCGCGCGTGGGTTTATGACCGAACCCAATAGGGTATAGGTCTTCCCCCTTCCAAAGACTATTGGTACCCCTTGGGGCCCCAACCTAATTCCAAACTTTCACCTTATAAACCACACCAAAGTTTCCTAACTTTCCTATGTGGGATAAGTATTTGGAAAATCAGATTCTTCCATAATCCTTAGTTTATGTGGGTTACTTTAACACTTAATATTTCATTCAATTTTAAATGATTTTCGATAAATAAATATATCACGTTAATCATCTCGCGGAGTAGAACGTGAATATGTTAGGTCCCGTATTAATTAAAAGGTGGGTCCCACTGAAATTTGGGCTCAAAGTTGACCCATTTCATAACCATTATTTATATATATATATATATTTGGATTTTTGAACAGCCAAAAGACAAAAACGTAGGGCATAGAAAAACTAATATGGTGAACTATCAAAGAAAGCACAGTGAGGCTTGCGCCGTTCTCATTCCACAGTTGGCACTCAAAAATCAATTAATTTTAATATAAAATTGCTTTTAAAAATACTTATTTCATGTTATTGGGATAAAATTCTAGTGGCAGATTTCTTGATTTCAAGTGATTTTTAGGCACATGTGAAACCATAACATCAACTTTTATCAAAATCTAATAAAAATATGATTTTTATCTAATAGGAGCTTACTTTTTTTTTTTTTTTACAAGGTGTCCAATTCTTGACTAATCCTTGGGTCTGTGATCCGGCCCCTCTTCACACAGTCCGGTTAATCGCAGGATGTGCCTCCAACTGGCCAGGGTCCGAGCGCTCCCCACCTGGTCTGACAAAGTGCCAAGCAAGCCAATCCAAGTTGCACCTTGCCTTCCAAGAATAATCCTTGCCTTCCAAGTTCCTACTTCTCTTCCAAGAATAAATCCTTGCCTTCCAAATGTTCCCTTGCCTTCCAAGAATAAATCCTTGCCTTCCAAGAGCCCCGTGTTTCGAACTCACGACCTCTGCTCTGTCAGGTTTGACAGCGTCCGTCCTTTGCCAGTGGAGAAGTGCCCTGGGGGGCAACTGTGTAGGGTAAACTTTTTAAAGTGACTGGCCCCACCGCACTGCGGCCCCATACTCCAGAAACCCCACCTCCGGCCTGGCCCTACGGGTTAGTATACACCGCTTGGCCCTACACGTATGGAGGGATTTTTTGGAGAGGCACAGTACCACCATGCTGGTAAGAGGACTCGAACACGGAACCTCAGCCAGCAATGCCAATGTCCTTACCACTAGAGCAAATATACATCGGCTAATAGGAGCTTACTTTCAAGATATGAAAACGACATTGTGTTGCCAAAATAACATCAAACGATGTCACTTCAGTTCTCCTTAAACAATTGACAGGCCAAGCATGTTTTACCTATAAGTAAATTATTATAACTTCTAATAAGTATATATCAAATTTGAAATAAATAATTTTTTATGATGTTGAAATTTAAAAAAAAAAAATTACTTATTGATCGGAGGTAAAAACTAGAGGAAGACAATGTGCATACTTTTTAAGATAGAACATTACACTTACAAATAGAGTGTCATATATAAATATAATTGGTTCCACTCACACTCACACAAATTTAAACGAATTGACCTCGAGAATGAAGATGAAGTGTAAGTAGGAAAACAATTCCATTTAGCATCCTTTTTGTGTTGATATAATACATGGTGTGGTAATAGCTAAGCACCATTATTGTTCTGCCATGGCTTCAGTACACCCACAACGATTATTGCCACGATAATAAGGAGAATGAGGATTGCAATGCACATCCATTTCCTCGAGTTTTTCTGTAAACTTTTTGCTTTTTGAAGCGCGGTGTTACCGGATTGCACATGGTCGACCGCAGATGAAACCTGAGAAAATCGGTCGGTTGAGATCAGTCTACTATATGCACACAGTGCATGTTTGCTACGTGGTATGGGGCAGGATTGGATATTAATGAAATTAAAATCTTCGCATTGTAGAATTCAATAATTGACATCAATTATGGTCGAAAAGGTCATAAATAGCTTTTTTACATGGCTTGCTCATAGTTCTCACAAGGCAACCTGAAGATAGCTGGGAGAGTTCGAGTTTTCTTTACCTGTGATTCAATATTGTCGAGCATATCTCCTTGAGCATCCACTAATACTGCCATGTCCATGAATATCTGTGCCGGGTAATACATCAAAGAATTACGCAATTTTTTGCAATCATTTTCTATGGATTTCAGTTTGTTATTTCGAAATAAAGTTTCTTCATAACATAGCAGGAAAAAAAAGGAAAGAGAACAGAAACAGATGCAAGGCTAACAGTCACTTTTTAGACTCGTTTAATCACTTAGGTAGTCGAGAATAGTGCAAGTCATGGGCAGAAAAAGTGCATATTTAGTTGGTGATTATTTTATTATCACTTCACGTCAAACATACTTTTATCCACATATTTTTGTAGTACCCATAACTATTACCCACTTTTTATTTACACATTTTGTAGGATCGACAACTTATAGTCACTTAAATTATAATTAATCACCAACCAAACATGCAATAAATTTATTCCCGCAACTACAAACAATATTTCCAAGTCCTGAAAAGCAAACACCAAAGTAGGACATATGGGGGGCGAATTGGAAGGGATCTGATGATATTTGGTGCGTGAAATCTTCCATCCAAGACACTACCTGGGTTTACACATGTTTGGCATATATATATACACATGAAAAGTGGAAAGGTAACAAACTGAGATTCACCAGCTTCTGCATGTCAATTAGGCATGAATTTAAGGGAAATCTATCAAATTTGAGATTTAAAGATTTTTAGTTTTACACTCTAATCAACTAATGACCACCAGCTATTATTATATAATTTTATAAAGTTAAGTATTTAGCATGTCTATGCGGCTTAGCAGCAGTTGCCGGTCCGTGAAAAGGTTTCAAAACACGGTAATGATGGTATTAAGCAAGGGAAAACAAACAGTTACGTTTGCTCATAGCTAACAGACTCAACAGTCAACACTAAACACTCAACACAACCTAGTAGCAATAGTATGAATATGCAATACTATAAGCTCGAACGTGAGAAGGCCAAGAATAGATTAAAATCAAACAAGTGCACAAAGAAAACGCATTAAATAAATAGATAACAGTATCTAACTAATTTGATCTTAACAAGACGAGGGAGTTCAAGAAGACAAAACATCGAGTTTAATAGCCGGTAGCAATGTGGCTGAGTGGTATTTTATTCTTATTGTCATCACCAACAAATAAACCATATACCTGTTGCAAGTCTAGAAGCTTCTTCTCTAAATCTCTAACGGCATCATGACGCTCTTGAATTTCTGCAAGCGTGTCCATTATCTGCATGAAAAAATAATAAATAAAGCAATGGTTAAAAGGGGATAGAAGACAAATAAAGAAGGTAGAAGTTATAGCTAACCTGGCCTCGCCCTTGTTCTTGAATTGCTTTATGGAAAATCTGTTCGCTGTCCCCAGTCTCTATTAATCTATCAATTGTCTGCAAGTATAATTGAATACTTAGTAAATTTGTGCTTTAAGATTTATTCAAATTATAAATAGAACTGAATTTACCTCTTCATCAGCTCGATTTCCCGTCACTAATGATCACATGAAACAAGAAACCATCACAATTTGTCAGGACTATAAGAAAGTTATTGAAAAAAGTTGCAACCTTTTTTACAAGAAGGAAAGGGTTAAAACCTGTGAATACACGCCTCTCGACTACTTCGCGATACTCTTGATGGATGCTTTCTCTTAAAGTCTGCAAAAGTTTTCATTAATAGAAGTGAGAAATAGAAGAGAAGTTGGAAAGAAATGAAACCATTTAGAGATATCATACATCTGACCTACCTGAAATTCAGACATCTTGTCTTTGAACTTCTTCTTCATGGCACTAAAGTCAAAACAATCATTTAGAAAACAACATTTTATGGAATGCATCATTACACATACATATAAGTATTAAATTAGAATAACTTCTCTGAAAGCTTGAACAACAATGATCAAGACATTGAGGATAATTCTGACAGAGTATGACTTAACAAGCTTTTTTAGGCTAGCTAATATATGGACCCATAAATTTGTTCAAATAAATTCTGCTCATTGCCCGGATTATCTGACCGGTGCAAAATAAACCCAATGGGTTTTAGTAGTTTAATTACAAACAGTTAACAACAAACATTTCTGATGTTGATCTGAGATCACAAAATGGTGACAACCACCAAAATGAAGAGGATGGATGTTACTACTTATTAAACAACTAATCCATGAGCCTATCTTCAATTGACATCATTACCGGATTTAACCTTCTCTAGTGAAAGTTCGCATAAGAATTACACAACTAAGTGCAAAGAGAAAGGTGAATCAGCCAGTAAAATGTGCTATTCAAGAGGATGTGAACTTAAAATTAAAAGATAATCCCCCCCCCTAAGGGTGGGGGTGGGTGGAGCGGTTAGGGTCTATGCATGTATGTAGGCAAGGAATCATTATAAATAGTGAAATCCTTACATAGCACTGATATAATCGCTAACTACTCAGGCCATTTTATGCAGATGTCGACAAACTATAAGAAAAACAGCAAAACTATATAATGAGCTCAATTCTAATGGTTTATGGCAATCCCCTACGTGCCTATATACAAACTTTAATTTCAAATGGTAAAATGGTACCAATGGCTGTCATCCTGTCAATTTGAATGGGAGGAATGATCGAGTTTCAACGACCATTTTGTTGATACTATTTGCTTGTGGGTAGGGCTGTCCCATTTATATCATCGTGGGCTACAACTCAAGTATGGGCAATGTGGATGTGGAGAATAGTTCATTAGTCTTTAATTTATCTTATCTATGTATATGAGGACGAGGACTCTAATTTTGTAATTATTTCTTTCTTTTGATAAAATATTTGGCTGGTGAGAAGATATCATCCACATGCCTACCAATCATGTGTAGGTAACTCTGTTTCCGTGTCTGATGCAGATAAAGCAAATTTTCAAAATTCATGAACATTATAAACTATGTCATTTTAAATGTCTGCCATGCAACACTAGCATCATATAGAATAATGATATGGGACATGAGAATTGGAGTCTAAATTACACTGTAGTTGCAGTTCTTGATCTGTCTACCCCTGATCCTTTTCCACATCCAGGCTTTTGTCTGTTAGCTAAATTCTGTAAGACGAGGAAACAATAAATAATAACACTACTGAACAGGTCTTGACAACTTTAAATATCACGAGCTATATTTTTTCCTCACCTCTTTGTCAAGTTCCTCAATTTTTGATTTAATAAGGCGGGCAATTTTTCCAACTTCATCGACATCCTTTTCCATTCGTTTCTTGATTGCTGCAGATTGTACACAGTTGATCATAACCAAGTTTTAAACAATGATAAGTCAATTTAAAAACAAATTGCAAGAACACAGTACATGTATTTTCACCAAATACAGGTATAACAACACAAGTCCACCACTAAAATATATATGCATTTCATAACCACCAAGAACAATTGACCATGAGAATTGAAAAGAAGAAAAGTGATGGTAACAAGTCATATCAGAATTTGGAAAAAAGAATGTACAAATAAATGAAGTAGGATCCAAAAATTAACATCGTCTGTAGGTGACTTAGGTTGGTATCTAAATGCAAGATACAAACATTTTGTCACCTTAAGAATATATAAAACATTTTTTCACTGTACATGCCTATTTGGCAAGCTTGAAGTTTCACAGTATCATGGAAACTAATTCCTGAAACACCTATTGAAGCATGCAATCAAGCAGAAATAAATTACCTTTCATAGCAGCAGCCTTAGTTATGGCCTTGGATTCCTCATGAGCATCCTGCAAAGAACATTGGCAGAAGGCACAACAAATTATATGTCATAGTGCAAAATTTTTAACTTGTTTTGACTAACCTACAGTACGACTGTGAAGTATAAGCAGACCTTCTGTAGATTTAACTAAAAAAAACCACATATAGCTATCAAAAAAGCAATTTCATGTGCATATATACAATCCTATGTACACTACAGGGCATACGGTAAAGTATCATGTATTTATGTCAGTTAATAAGCTTTTACTGTTTATCTTTACTTATCAGAGAAACAGAATTGTAAAATTGCTTTCAGGGAATTGAGCAAGCAGATAATGTTTCATCCTGACAGGTCCATCCTATAAACAGTCTTAGATTCCTCTGGTTTACTAGTGAAACATTGCCTTTTCATATGATTCAATTGG
>NW_019228757.1:361191-361463 GCF_002742605.1 Olea europaea var. sylvestris
AAAAAAAACCACATATAGCTATCAAAAAAGCAATTTCATGTGCATATATACAATCCTATGTACACTACAGGGCATACGGTAAAGTATCATGTATTTATGTCAGTTAATAAGCTTTTACTGTTTATCTTTACTTATCAGAGAAACAGAATTGTAAAATTGCTTTCAGGGAATTGAGCAAGCAGATAATGTTTCATCCTGACAGGTCCATCCTATAAACAGTCTTAGATTCCTCTGGTTTACTAGTGAAATATTGCCTTTTCATATGATTCAAT
>NW_019228757.1:361729-362999 GCF_002742605.1 Olea europaea var. sylvestris
AAAGGGGAAGCTAAAGTTAAGAGGTAATGAAGTTCCTACTTATTCAGCAGTCACAGCGTTGAAAAGAAAGTGAACCAGAAAACTCAAATTATATATGTATCACTATCAGCACTCAGCAGAGAGGAGGGACATTCTTTGAGGCTACACACATCCAGAAGATATGATTACTGTTAAACAGCAACTCATACTTTTTATGTACATAATTTGTATCCTCCAATACAATAGTAGTCCATGACTGTTTTAGTTGCAATCAGAGAATACGTCTGCTCTTCTCATTTTATCACTGGGGTTTCGTCATTTAAACTCCCAAGGCAAGAAAAGGAACAAAAACTGCATATTAATTTTCTCACTTGGGGGAAGAAAAAAATGGACATGCATTGCTGGCAGACCAGTAAATGAGAAATCAATTTCACAAGGGGAAAAAAAAGAATAGAAAGAGTTCAGCAGCAAGAAAGAAGATAGGATCCATACCTGAAGCTTTTTGAGTAGCTTATCGAGTTTTTCAGAATGTTTTTCAATCTCTTGAACCTAACAACATTAAGGAAAACGCAAGTTGAAACTACGACAAGGACTGACAAAACTCAAGTTGAATGGGAAAAGCAAGAGAACAGAGCCAGAGATAACAATTTTCTTTCCGATGTATAATAGCCATCATATAAACTAGTCTACAGCACCTGCTTAAAGAAATTGTCCAAGCCTAAATCTCCAGAATTTTGAGCAATCTGTGTTCCCATTTCAATATCTCCATTCTTAGAAGATTGATCCCGTGGAATCTCAAATGAATCCTGCAAACGTGCATAAAAGATAAGGAAATAAATAAGACCTCCTACTCTCACAGTTTGTTCTGTACCAACTAATATGCACAGAAAAAGCTCTCAGCCTTTATCAAATAGTTGGATATTCTATAAAAGAATAAATTGGGCCTACAAATACAATATATACACAAAATGATACACAGACATGAATGAGGAACGAGGCATGTATTCAAATTTTGCCAAGTTCCAACTTTCATCAAATAAAAAGCTAATGTCAGTACAAATAGCCAAGATATTTCAATATTCTTTTATTTAACGAATGTGCAATCATAAAAAAACTAAGCCTTACTCTTAATAAATTTGGAGTTGGCTAGATCAATAATTTTTTGACACTCCATTCAATCGTAGAGAATGTAAAATGACCAGATAGTATTCATAATGGATCATTCCTTTGCTTTGGGAGGAGCCAATCAAAGAATTTCATCATGTCCCTTCTAAGCATTCTATTTCATCCG
>NW_019228757.1:365263-367290 GCF_002742605.1 Olea europaea var. sylvestris
AGAAAAAAAATTTAGGGTTTTATTTTATAGGATTCTAGTATTTATTTATTTTTAGTTGCTTTCTTATTTAAATTAGTTTACTTCAAAGTTGAAATCCTATTGAAAGTGTTTATGCATTATAATATTTAAACTTAATTATTGAATAAATTGGTATTTCCTTTCTCTAAATTGCTTCTCTCTTATCTCCGTTCTTATCGGCTCTCTCTAGTCAATCTACATTCTTCTATTTCTCTCGTCTTTCTCTTCTCTTCTTCCCTTTTTCTCGTTTTCGTGGCATTGGAGTTCATTTATTAATTTCTGTGCCATTTTGTATGAAATATATACCATTTAATGCCTAAAATCAAAACATTATAATTATGATGCAACTAACATCACTTAGTAAATAGAAATCTACTAATTATCCAAATGTAACATATGGAACTCGACAATGACGTCAAAGTCAAAATCGTGAAAATGGAGAGACAAAAAAAAATGTTGATAGGGCAAAATATACATCTTAGTTAATAATTTTTACATAAATTTAAAGAAAATTTCAAAATTTTACATAGGGTTCACCACCTGGCCCACAACTGGAACTCGAGCGACCAAAAATCTGACTATTGCCTACAATGACTAGGCCAACCGAAGAAGCCTAAGCAAATATAGAATGGATGCCTAGTCAATCCGATCGGATCGGATCGGATCGGATCGGACCACGTACCTAACCCAAAAGGTTGAGTACCTAGGTGTACACAGAACTAACCACAAAGGTTAAACATTGGAAACTAGGTCAATGATGTCAAATAGTCAAGTCGACCCACCCCATATAGCAGCCAACGGAGACCAACAAAGACTAAGAGTACCAGATCATAGCAAAAAAGGCACATAATTGTGTCAAATATTACTTCAAAAGAAAATCAAACGTTAATGATAATATCAAATTTACAACACTAGACATCCTAAAAATTTTCGTACAAACTAACCGAGCAAACAAATTAAAAGAAGGCCAGGGCGCACAAGATTATTTGTGTACCAAACATGCACAAGGAAATACACAAAGGAATTGGGGGACGAAGCACGAGCCACGAGATAATCTGCAGAAAATTCATCTTTCGTCATCAGAAAATGAAAAACTTGAAGATAAGAGATGTATTTACCTGTAATTTCTTACTAAATTAATCTGATTATAAGCAGATTATAGTCTATAAGTTGTTTTGTGTGTCTGTGGAAAGTAGGGCGTGAGGAATGAAGCCTGGTCCGAGATATATATCATCATCACTCCATGCATGGAATCAATGAATAAATCTTGGAACAGTCTTCATTCCAAACGCCTCTTTTCCTTCTTCATTGATCATCACACCCACACCCACAATCTCTCTCTCTCTCTCGTGATTGAGCAATGAAAACCTAGCTAGCTACAAACAAATCTGCAAGGCACTCAAGTATTCAATCACTACTGCACATCACAAGGCATTATATAGTGGAGAAAAGAGCAAATTATTACTTATAATTATATGGAAAATAAGTAATTTTCCGTGGAGACAAGCACACATGATGGACAGGTAACATACAGTGTAAAATAATGAAAAAGCTGGTGGATTTTGGAGTCATGTTGTCGTCTTATTCTAAACCCTTTTATGGTGTGCTGTTTCGAAGCTTTAAAAAGTAGCTCACAATTATTAATTAAATTATAAGTAGCACTGAAAATAAGAGAAGACAAATGGAGCATGGAAGGGGACATGGGCCTGCCTTCGTTCTTCTTGTTATTTTAATTACCAAAGGTTCACTCATTCAGTTGAATATGCAAAACTTTATTTTATTCGAGAATTTCCATGCTCGATGTCATAGATACGTATCTCAAGAATCATATGAAAAATCTCTATACATCTTTCAAAAGATTAAACAAAATCCAATTTTTACACGATGCTAAGGTCTACATGCATGCACACTCGGAGCACAAATAAATCTATTACTTGATTACGGGAACATTAAATTCAGTGCTAGATATAATACCAAATAATAAGTCTGCACGAAGAATGAAATAATTT
>NW_019228757.1:368777-404388 GCF_002742605.1 Olea europaea var. sylvestris
CGATTTTCAGTGGCGATGATCCAGATGGATGAGTGTACCGAGCTGAAAGATACTTCGAGATTAATGGGTTTGGCGGAGAAGGAGAAGATGGCGGCAGTAGGGGTTAGCCTCGACGGTACCGCCCTCTGTTTACAATGGACGGAGGCAAGAGACCCATTTATATCTTGGGAATCCTTCCGACAGAAGCTCCTACTGAGATTTCGGCCAACACAAGAGGGAAGTTTATGTGAGAAACTTCTGGCTATCAGACAAGAGAGGTCCGTTGAAGAATACCGGAAGACATTCGAAGAATTGGCAGCTCCGTTGATCGGTCTCCCTGAAGAAGTTCTGGAGAGTACGTTTATTAATGGACTCAACCCAACTATAAAAGCTGAAGTTAGGCTGCACCAACCAAATGGGCTGGGCCGCATCATGGAGATGGCCCAAAGGATGGAAGAAAGGAACTAAGTAATGAAGACCATCATAAATCCTCATGGCCTAAAAATGATTAAACCAATTTCAGCTGTACATCCAGGAGAGGCGAGAGGCGGTGAACCTTTCCCAATCAGATCAGTGACGGTAGGGGAGAAAACACCGTTCCTACGCAAGGAAACTCCAATTCGACGCTTGACTGATGTAGAATGGCAAGCAAGAAGAGAAAAGGGACTATGTTTTCGCTGTGATGAGAGGTTCACAGTTGGACACAAATGTAAAAATAGGGAGCTGAAGGTATTACTGTTACAAGAAGAAGAAGCCGAACCGAAGGAAAGTGACAAGTCCCCGTCAACAGGCGACCCGCAGGAAGTGGCAGAAATAGTAGAGCTGTCTCTAAATTCGGTGGTAGGGCTCTCCACTCCAGGTACTATGAAATTATCAGGTGCGATAAGGGGAAAGGAAGTGGTGGTACTGGTGGATTGTGGGGCGACCCATAACTTTATATCAGCAGAATTGATTAGGCAGCTGGGAATACCGACTGTGGCAACAACCAACTACGGGGTCGTTATGGGAACTGGGGTGTCGGTCAAAGGAAAAGGGATTTGCAAGGGGGTCCTGCTAGAGATACAAGGGCTGAAAATAGTAGAAGACTTTTTGCCACTTGATTTGGGTAACACCGATGTCATCCTAGGAATGCAGTGGCTAGGAAGCTTAGGCAGTATGGAAGTCAATTTGAAACTCCTCACGATGAGTTTTCGATTAGGAGGTGAGATAGTTACACTAAAGGAAAATCATAGGCGCAATCATACAGAAGTGTCTCTCAAAACTATGGTAAAGGCCTTACAGCAAGAGGGTCAAGGAGTGTGGGTGGAGTTAAGAAGTTTAGGGGCAGAAGTTGGGAAAACTGAAAATAAGCCACTACCTATAGAAATACAGCAAGTACTACAGACGTATGCTGCAGTTTTTGACATGTCCAGGTCACTACCACCATCCAGGGAAATTGATCGTGCCATCCCGTTGCAGGAAGGGACTCATCCAATTAATGTGAGGCCATACAAGTACCCTCACTTCCAGAAAGATGAAACTGAGCGCTTGGTCCGAGACATGGTAGATGCAGGAATCATAAAGACTAGTACAAGTCCTTGCTCGAGTCCTGTTCTCCTAGTGAGATAGAAGGACGGGGGCTGGAGGTTTTGTATTGATTACCAAGCATTAAACAAAGCAACGGTTCCGGATAAATTCCCTATTCCGGTCATTGATGAACTGTTGGATGAACTTCACGGGGCCACAATATTTTCTAAGCTGGACCTTAAGTCGGGATACCACCAAATTCGTGTGGAAAGGAAGATATTCCAAAGAACGCATGAAGACCATTATGAATTCTTGGTGATGCCGTTTGGGCTAACAAATGCCCCCGCAACTTTTTAGTCCCTAATGAATCAGGTATTCCACGAGCACTTGCGCAAGTTCGTATTAGTATTTTTTGATGACATATTGGTGTACAGCAAGGATACGGCATCACATGTCCAACACTTGAAAGAAGTCTTCAGAATTTTGGCCTCCCAGCAGCTCTACGCTAATGCAAAGAAATGCCAGTTTGCCCGGACACATATTGAATACCTGGGACACCTGGTCTCAACAATAGGTGTGGCCGCGAACCCGGATAAAATTTCAGCCATTAAAATTTGGCCAACGCCCAGAAACATCAGGGAACTACGTGGATTCTTGGGTTTGATCGGGTACTACCGCAGTTTCGTAGCAGGATATGGGGGAATCTCTTGGCCCCTTACGCAACAGCTTAAGAAGGACGCTTTTGGATGGACGGTAGAGGCTGAGGTAGCTTTTCAGCAACTAAAAAGGGCCATGTCTTCGGTGCCTGTGTTGGTCCTTCCTGATTTCTCCAAACCTTTCATTATTGAGGCAGACACATCGGGGTATGGCGTGGGGGTCGTTCTGATGCAGAACCAGCAACCCATAGCTTATTTTAGCCAGGTTTTGTCCACTAGATCACGCCTCAAGTCGGTGTACGAAAGAGAATTAATGGCAATCGTCCTAGCTGTCTAGAAGTGGCGGCACTACGTGCTGGGACGTCATTTCATAGTAAGAACCGACCAGCGAAGCCTAAAATACTTACTGGAACAAAGAGTGGTTCAAGGGGAGTTCCAAAAGTGGCTAACTAAACTCATGGGCTTTGAGTTTGAGATCCAATATCGTCCTGGTTTGGAGAATAAAGCTACAGATGCGTTATCACGAATAACTCCTCCCCTTGAGTTGTCAGCCATCACAACTCCAACTGTATTAGATGTTCATGAAATCTTGAGGCAAGTTGAGGCGGATCCCCAATTATCTGAAATGAAGCAGGAATTAGCAGAGGACTCGGCCTCACACCCCTACTACTCCCTAGACCATGGCAGACTGTTACACAAGGGGCGGTTGGTACTACCAGGTTCTTCCGCTCTGATTCCCAACCTCCTGCACGAATTCCATAATAGCACTTTGGGAGGGCACTCAGGGTTCCTGCGAACTTACAAACGTCTCGCTGGGGATCTATACTGGACAGGAATAAAGAAGGATGTGAAGAAGTATGTTGACGAATGCCCTGTGTGCCAGAAAAATAAAAGCCTCGCACTTTCTCCTGCAGGTTTGCAACAGCCCCTTCTGATTCCACAAGTGATCTGGGAAGATAACTCAATGGACTTCACTAAGGGACTTCCAAAATCCGGAGGCTATGATTCAATTTTGGTGGTAGTAGACCGTCTGAGCAAGTATGCTCATTTCTTGGGCCTCAAACACCCCTTTACAGCAGTAAGTGTAGCTGGAGTTTTCATCAGAGAGGTAGTAAAATTGCACGATTTTCCCCGGTCGATTGTCTCAGACCGTGACAAGGTTTTCCTCAGTCACTTTTGGAGAGAGCTTTTTCAGCTACAGAGAATTGTCCTCCGTAGGAGCACTGCTTACCATCCTCAAACGGATGGACAAACGGAGGTAGTGAACCGTTGCGTGGAAACTTACTTGAGGTGTTTCGCCTATGACAAGCCTCGTAGTTGGTACACTTGGCTAGCGTGGGCCGAATATTGGTATAACACTACTTTTCATGCATCAACCAACACTACTCCTTTTCGGGCTGTCTATGGTCGCAACCCCCCGCCACTCATATGTTATGGAATTCAGCCTACTTCAATCTCAGAAGTAGAGCAGCAGCTATCCAATAGGGATGATATCCTGACCAAATTGAAATCACACCTTGAGCAGGCTCAAAACAGGATGAAGAAGACAGTCGATCGACACTGACGGGAAGTTATTTTCACGATAGGGGATCTGGTCTATGTCAAACTCCGCCCTTACTGACTCCGTTCTCTAGCCAAAAAGCCTAATGAAAAACTAAGCCCACACTACTTTGGTCCCTTTCGAATCTAGGAATGCATAGGACCTGTGGCTTACCGCCTGGACTTGCCTTCCACAGCCACCATTCACCCAGTGTTCCATGTGTCACAGCTCAAAAAAGCATTGGGACTCACTGAGATATGCCAGCTGTTACCTCCACATCCTGACAGTAACTTAACTTGGAATGTGGAACCAAAAAAGGTACTTGAGGTACGACCAGCATCTGCAGACCCTCACTCAGAATTCGAAGTTCTGATTCAATGGAAAGGGCTACCTAACTTTGAGGCTTCCTGGGAATCAGCGGCCACTATCTTCCAATACTTTCCCGACTTCCACGTTGAGGACAAGGTGTCTTTGGAACCCGGGGGTATTGATAAACCTCCCATCCGGCTCATCTATTCTAGAAGAGGCAGGAAGGTTGGAGATCCACCTGGAAGGAGTTAAAGAGCACCTAATAGTTTGTTATGAGAAATGGAAATCTGTTGGGAGAGGATTTGGGAGGGAAAGTCTGTTACAGTAGCAACTATAAATAAACATAGGGAGAAAGAGTATAGACAGGCAAAAATTGAGAGTAGTAAAAGTGGTAGGGACAGCCGGGTTCCTGAATTGGGCTCATTTATTTTCTTTACTGTAATCCGTTCTTCAATTCAATAAAAAGTTCTATTTGAGATCCTAACATGGTATAAGCAAATTTGATACACTAGATAGAATAACTTGCTGAGTCTATACTTATGTCTTTGATTTCGTTGACAAACGACACTTAACAAAGTTGGTCGTGTTTTGGTTTCATAAATCAAGTCTCTAGCACAAGGCAATATTACTCGAAAAACTGAAATATATATATATATATATATGGGGGAAGATGCCCAGAACAAGAAATAGAAAAATAGAAATCGAAATGCACGCTGAGCAAACTATGCCTACTGAACAAACCACAATTATTAATCTTAATCGAATAGAAAATTTTCCTCATAAGAAACAATGCAAGAACAGATCTCAGACATTTGTTCTTAGACAAATCACTTGGCACTGGCAAGTTGTGTGCGGAGTTGCTTGGCAGCAGCAACCATGTTCTGAAGGGCCGGCTTAACTTCAGCATACTTGCGAGTCTTGAGACCACAGTCGGGATTGACCCACAAGATGTTGGTTTCAAGCACCGCAAGCATCTTGGTAATTCTGTCAGCAATTTCTTCCGTTGATGGTATTCTGGGGGAGTGGATATCGTAAACACCTGGGCCAATTCCAGCACCATACTTCACTCCCTCGCGGAAGACTGAGAGGAGCTTCTCGTCAGAACGAGAGTTCTCAATGGTGATCACATCAGCATCCATGTCAATAATAGAGTGGATGATGTCATTGAAGTTAGAGTAGCACATGTGGGTGTGGATCTGTTGGAAACGAAAGAAAATAATCTCATCAACAAACATAAACAATAGCATGTGAGTGTCGAGCACGAGGGAATGCAAGGTCTTCACCTGGGTCGTGTCGTGAACCCCGACATTGGTGATTCTGAACGAGTGGACGGCCCAATCCAAGTAGAAAGCATGCTCGGACTTCCTAAGGGGCAAGCCTTCTCTCAATGCAGCCTCATCAATTTGGATAACGGTGATGCCTGCCTTCTCAAGATCCTCTACTTCATCCTTAATGGCCAGAGCAATCTGATAGCAAGTTTCAAATCTGAGAACAAGGAAAATATATATCAAGTTAATAATGTACTAAATTACGAAAAAAGATAAATTGAAATATTTCTACCCATCCATTCTTCTCTCTTCGTAATTAAGAAAGAATACTGAGTTTAAACAGAGTGGAATACTTTCTCCAATTACCTTGGCTGGTCATTTCGAACAAAAGACCAGTTGAGAATGGTAACAGGGCCAGTGAGCATTCCCTTCATCGGGCGCTTGGTCATGCTCTGGGCAGCAGTGGACCAGAAGACAGTCATTGGCTTGGGACGACTCACATCACCATAAATGATTGGCGGCTTCACACAGCGAGATCCGTAAGATTGCACCCACCCATTAGCAGTGAAGGCAAAACCAGACAATTGCTCTCCGAAGTACTCAACCATATCGTTCCTCTAAAATATTGACATCCAGAACGTTAACATTATAGAATCCTTTTACACGTTAAGCATGCACCAAAATGATGTATCCATTTAGTATCAACAAAAAGTACTACATTCTTGCACGAGTATAGCATTACCTCGGGTTCTCCATGAACCAGAACATCAATATCAAGCTCTTCCTGGATCTTGATAACTTTGCTGATTTCCTCTTTGATGGCATTAACATATTCCTCCTCCGAGATCCTATGTAGGAATACCATATTTTCAGGAGAATTTTCCAAAGGATTATTTTAAATACAGAATGAATAATAATCAGGAAGCACTCACTTCTTGGCCTTGTATTCACGACGAACTCTTCTGAGTTCAATGGTCTGAGGGAATGAACCAATAGTGGTGGTTGGGAGAATAGGAAGGTTAAGCTTCTTTTGTTGGGCGTCTAGCCTAGCACTAACATTTGTAGCACGTCGGTGGTCAGAACCCTTCAAAGCAGCAGCCTAAGTGACAAAAAAGTAAGCATAGGCGGGTAAGCACAAGATTTATGTAAAAATGCAACCAATGTCTTAAGAGAAAAAAATATGCAAATGAATCGCTTACAGCCTTCTGGACGGCTTTGTTAGTCACCCTGGGAGAGGATTTCCTAGAAGCCTGAGCTTCGGCATTAGCAGAAAAGAATGCCTGAGAATAAAATGACAGGAGACAAACTCAAAGAGTCAATAAAAACAGAGAAAATGTTAAATTAAAACTAGAATCAATGGGAAAGAAACTGAGGCCAAATTTAAAGTCCTATTATGAAACAACTCCCTGTATCAATTTAAAAATTACAGATAAAGCATACCTCGTCCTTGTGACCAGCCAATGCCTTTGCCAACGCATTTACTTCAACAACCTTTTGGGCAGCAAAAGCAAGCCATGATTTAATTTCTGCGTCCAACTTAGTTTCATTGATGAGATCAACAGCAGTGTGGAGAAGTGAACTAGAGGTGGAGACCACAAGCTTGTCTGCATAACAAATCATTAGAAAATGTTAATTTTCGATAGAAATAATGTGTGTAGCTTAAATTGAAACTTCTGCACAACCTACCTTTTCCTACGATGCCTTCCAGAGTTTGCAGGATGCTGAGAGATGAAGCCAGATCATTTGCCCAAATGTTCCTTCCATCAACCAATCCTGCAAATAGGTACTTGCCTGATGGGAATCCACCCTTTATCAGATCTAGAGTCTTAGTTCCACGAACCAAGTCAAAACCAAATGCGCTAACTCCCTTTAGAGCAGTAAGGGTTTTGAATGCTTCCGCAGGGACATCAGCAAAGTAGGTCTCAATGAGAACATTAAGGCCAGATAGGGACGATTCCAGTTCAGCATAGGCCTTTGTGAATGCTTCCAATTGGTGAGATTCAAGGTCTTTCACTAGGGTAGGCTCATCAAACTGAATCCACGAAGCACCAGCTGCCTTCAAATCGTCAATTACTTCTCTGCAGGGATGGTTGTACATTTTAATGCCAATCTCGATAAGTAAAATGGCAGAGTCTGATGAAAAATAAAATAGTGGTTCTTACTTGTAGATAGGAAGGATTTTGTTAAGAAGAGAAAGAAGAGGGAAAGTTTTCTCAACACCCTTGGCAGGTTTTGAGAGTAACAAGTATGTGACAGGGCCAATAAGTACTGGAACTGTATCTACACCAAGCTGCATGAAGGAAAATATCACATCAATCAAGTCAAGAAAACATATTAGACACATTTTTAAATGAACTGTAACGCACGGCAACATGCAACTTTATGTGAATCTTGAACTATTGAATAACCCATATCACAAATGCAATTTGCCAAAAATATTAGGGCAATAATCACTAGTCACAACTGTGTAAGATGTGAGAAGATTCTAACATATCACATACCGACTTAGCCTCCTTGTATTCATCCACTGCCTTGCAAGAAGCATAGGAGAACTTCACATCGGGTCCCAATTCAGGGACAATGAAGTGGCTGATTCAAGAAATCAACATTAATCAATATTTGAACATCAACGGCATAGAAATTAGAAAATTTGCAAGAGATTTCATCTATGACTTACTAGTTGGTGTCAAACCACTTGGTCATTTCCATAGCAGGCACGGTGGCATTTCCTCTGGCCATGGAGAAATAAGTATCAAATCCAATCTCACCACCAGTCCAGTTGTACCTTGAGGGGACTGCACCAAGCATTGCAGTTGTGTCAAGAACCTGATCATAGTAAGAGAATGTATTGCTGGGGATGTACTTGATGCCAGCATCAGCCATCTGCTTCCAGATGGATGTCCTGTGGTCAGCCGCCAACTTCTGCAACTCCTGGGCACTGCTCTTGCCATCCCAGAAGGATTCAAGAGCAAATTTCAACTCTCTCTTGGGACCCATACGGGGGTATCCAACAATGTGAGACGCCATTGTTCTGTTCAAATTCAAATATTAGATCAATCCTTGATCAAACACCAATCTTTTATTAATCACGGAAGGTTTCTACTTCATAATAATTATCATTTATATATAAGCCCAAATATGCAGATGCTTTTCTCTTGCCTCCCTAAGATGACCAATGTAATTTCAGTTACCGTGCATATATAATAGGCATATTACTCGTGTTTCCAATGTTATTATGTATGGATGATACACCGACACACATGATCAACAAGTATAGTCCCCGAACACAAAACAAACAATTCAATTATACTGGAAACGTTAAAACAACTCCAGATCTAAGAAAGCATAAAAGAGTACATTTTCGAAACATGGAAGTGCCTCACAATGCCAACAAATTTAACCGATCTCACTACACCCAGAACCCACTTCATATAAAATCTATTACAAAGCAAAGATCCGAACCCAGATCTAAAAATTCAACATCTCCATATTACTATCTATTAGTTTTTACTGGGGTACACAACTTCTGTAGAATACTGAATCCCACATATCCCTTATCTCCCAAATAGCAGTTCCTAAAGCGACATGTCAGCACCTATTATCCACAAGATTATTTTCAGTACCCATATATATGCTAATTATAGCAAAAGTACACCCATTCAGTAGCACTTTAACATGTAAAGCATTTAAATACTTAGAGTTAATTACAGATTCTTACCAGCAAGATCTAATTCACTACTACCTAACAAATTTACGACCCAGAAAATGGAGAAAATGGTAGATAAAAAAACACTGAAAACCTACAAAAATAAAAAATGTTGAAAATATATAAACGAAATGGGTGGTGCGAGTACCTTCGGAGGAGCGAGAATCGGGGGTTCAAAGGGAATGGTTCCTTGCAGAGTGTGCGAGAGAGAGAAGTGGAGGACGCGATTTTGCAGAGAGGTTATAGGGCATTATTTATAGTGGGAAACGGTGGGTTGCCGTGGTAGATCTGGGAAAGTGAGATTTTTTGGTTTTAGCTCATTTTTGTATCATTTTTGCTTATTTAAATGAAAATCTGACGAGATGGAAACAGATCACGCGCTTTGGAGAGCGTGTGGCCAGGCTCATAGCTGGTGTATTACTGTATTTTACCAACCCCCGAATTGTATTTTGGGATCAATGATTTTTATTTATTTTTTTATTGTTCCATGCGTGTCGTGTTTGGAGTGGGGTATTTCTGTCTTTCGCTTGAGGAAATTTTTCCTTTTTCTAATACTTATATTAAAGAACCAGTAAGATGCACGTGAAATGCTGTAATTGAGTATATAATAGTGTAGAAAAGATATGATGATAATTATCTTGGAGGAATTTTGTGAATAGTGACGTCAAAATAAGTATAATGATGGTTTGTAAATCCGTGCCGAAAATTGGACAGAGTAACGGCAAAGAAAAAACAAGAAGAAGAAGAAAGTAGGGACAAAGCCGAGGCAAGAGTTGGACTCTTTGTCCTTAAGTCGAATTTGCCCCGCAACGGTGCCTACAGATTTCGGCAATCGACTCCCAAGATACAACGGCTACACTTGTGTTTGTAGCACTCCAAAACACAAGTACAACGAGCCAAATTTAGGCTTATGTACTCCAAGGATGAAATGAAGGAAAATCAAAATAAATGAAATGATTTTGATTTTGGATAGAAGAGAGGATGAGAGACGTTTTGCATATCAAATTGGGAGGAATAGGGCACCTAAAGGGTCCTATTTATAGACCATGAAAGGGTGTGGACGAAATGGTTGAGGTCAAACCATGCACCCTTTCCAAATAATGCACCTTTATGAAAAGGTGTCTATTCACCGGACAACCGTGCGGCCGCACGGTTATAGACCGTACGGTCGCAATGTTTTACTCAAAAAACCGGAATTGAATTTGACGTGTGATCGCGCGGTTTACCAACCATGCGGTCGCACGGTCAAATATTTTGACCTGATTTTCGTCCTTTTTCGTAATTTCTCATTCATCCGATATTGGTTTTCGAAATACCAAATATACCCTTCAATACATGCAGAGAAATCAAAATTCTCTTTTGGGGGCGTTGCCCTTGAGCCCCCACGGGAGGCGCTGCCCCCTCGACCCCCGCAACCTGACCGGGCAGGTCGATCCCCGTTTGTGCGCCCCGAAGCGGCGAAGTGGCAAATAATTTTGCCTAAACGGATTGAGTCGAGCTTTTGAGTATTTGACCGAAGTCGATACGAAGTCACTTTAATCGATTTTCAATTCTCGATTTATTTAACCAATATCCAACAAATTAGGCAAGTGTTGTCTTTGTTGTTACTTGATGAGTTTTAGAGTTGAAGATATCAATACTTTTTTTATCGGTAAATATAAAATTTTATAGATAAAAATTTCAGTAAAAGTACACTGAACAAGGTAAATAAATGTTTATATAGATATTGATAAAGCTTGAACTAAAAAGAAATTTTTTATATCATAAAACGAACAAAATTTAAATTGAACAAAAAATTATTTATAATAGAAAGGAAAAAATTTTAAAACAATTTTTAATAAAAAAAATATAACAAATTAAACAAAAGAAAGTTATGAAAATTAAATAAATAATATATATAAATAATATTTAATTAAATTTAAAAAAAGTAAGTTTTATCATAAAGAGAAAATAATTAAAAAAATTAAATCAAAAAAAATATTTATAATATGAATAGAACAAATTTAAAAAAGTAAAAATAAATAAGAAACAGAGAGAATTTCTCCCAGTGATGGAGAGAAACTGTTATGAGAGAAACTCTCCATAACATTCCATCACATTGAGAGTGTGAACTCCAATTTTTTTTTATTATTTTTTTTGTTCATATTATAGATAATTTTTTAATTTAAAATTCTTTTTAATTCTTCTTTCTTTATGATAAATTTAATTTTTTCAATTTTAATTAAATAATATTTATATATTCTTTATTTAATTTTCTTAACTTTTTATTTTATTTTTTTATCATATTCTTTTCGAAAATTATTTTGAAATTTCTTTTTCTTCATATTATAAATAATTGTTTGTTCGATTTAAGATTATTTTTAATTTTTTTTTGTTTTATGATAAAACAAAAAATTTTCAATTTTTAATTAAATAATATTTATTTTTAATTTTAATTATTTCAATTTGATTAAAAAACTTTATAATAACCTTTTTTGTGCTTTTATTTTTGACTGCAATTTTTTTTTGGTTCTTTAATTTATTAAATCATTGAATTTTTTTATTATTTTATTGGTGTAAAATGATAGTTACAATGCGGTTCGTTTAATTTTTTGAGATTAGACTTTATTCCATTATTCCTTTTTCAATGTTCTAAAATTTAAATTTTTGTAAGATGGAATATCATCTAGATGCAGTTGAGAAAGATAATCCTTAATAGTGGGATTCTTGATTTTAGTCATTATCTTGACTTTTTTTTATTTTTGGAAAAAAATTTAATTTCAAACATTGAGATAATGAGTGAATATAATATACATTGATCGATATTTAATTATTATTAATTAAATAATTAATATATTTCTATAATTATATATAAGATATATTCAATCCTTTTATCATATTAATGGAATAAAACAACATCGTTTTGACATTCAACGTAGGGAAACGATATCATTTTATACTTAAAATTCAAATGAGAAAAGGATAAATAAATTTTTGATTAGAAAATCCTTAAAATAGAAAAGAAAAAAGAAGAAGTCTTGGTTGTGTGGAGGAGTGGAGTAAAAAGTGTGAATAGTTGTGTGAAAAAATAGAAAAAACTGGGAGAAGAAAGAGAAATGAAAACAATGGTTGTGTGTAAAAGTCAATAAAGAGAAGAATGAGAAATAAAAATGATAGTTGCGTGTGAAAGTCAATAAAGTGGTATAACGTTTAAATAAAAAAGGGCAAACAGTAACTGGGCACGACTCCATAGAAACAGTGCCACAACGAGTGTCTCTTTTATTTTAGTTAGGATAGGAGAAGTAGATAAATGAGATGAACGATAACCAATTTGGAAATAATGTATGAAAAGGAGTGTGACAAAAATGAATAGTACTCCTCCAAGTCCTCTTTTAAGAGAAAGTAGATTTATGGAGATTTAATTTATTGAAAATATAAAAAAAACTCAATCAGAGTAATCAATAGAGTAGACTTGACAATTAATCGAGTTATCGAGTAATTCGGCCCTTGTTTGAGCAAGATTCTTGCAAAAAAAATTAATAATAATAATGATGATAATTGAATAGTGTATTGATGAGAAATATGTCGTTAAAAAATAAAGAAAAATTTCAAATTTTCAAGTAATAATTTTTAATAAAGAATGTGGAGTTAAAATGATGTCAAATTTTAATAGAAATAATGAGACTCAAACAAGGGTTCAATTAATCCGTTAATGGGACCCAAGAAATATCGCTACTATTTCATGGTGTGATTTGGGTGATCATATTTTGATAGGGTATTTCTGTATTTTTTGCTGCAATGCTTATGAATTTTTCTTTAAAAATAGAGTTCTAATTCCAATCAAAATATTGTGATCATAGTTATCCGAATCAACTCTACTATTAAACCCATCAAATTACAAAGTCTTCGAGTATCTACTATCAATTCAATCAAGTTACTAAAAGCATGTTTGAAAAGAGTTAAAATTTACCATCTAAAATTTGTTGTTGAACAACCTACTGTTCACCCAATGATTCATTAACACGCCATTTTATATCTATCTAAGCACAAGTGACAGCGAAAGAAAAATTGAACACGTTAATTTTGAACATCAAATATTATCTGTGAATTTCTTGAAAATGTGTCAAATATTTGCATGATCATCGAGTAATCGGTTCAATCAATAAATTAATAAATATTTAATAAAATGTTCGAATTCGACTGATAACATAATCTTGAGCCAACATAAGAATTTTAATTGCTTTGAAATTGAATTCAATTGATCTCCCGGGTTAGAGAATTTGCAGTAGCAGATCCCAAACGTTAACAAATATGGTACATGGGTCCCAAATAAAAAAATATGGCCAATTAGCTCGCCAACTTTAAAGTTGATCCGCAGTAATTTTCAGTTTTTGCAAATCCAGTAGATTTTATTTTCAAATTTTGATTTCCACATAGAACATTTCAGGGCTAGCCCAAATATTTTGAAGGCCTCATACCATCTTCAAATATAGGGTCCTTATATTTTGAACCTTCTTACAAAGAGTTTTAATATAATTATGAAGAATCCAATACAAACAACTAAATCCAAAAATTTGAATAGTAAAATATAAATGACAAATTTCATCATGTAATATAAATTATAAGTGAAGTCTCAACAAACAAAATTACAATGAAATGACTTAAAAAAGATACGTGACATAGTTAAAAGACAAAAAGATGGTTGTTGATCAAGGAAATTACAAAAAATCAGGTACTAAAATTTTTAAATTCAAAATTCAGGGGTAAAATTTATTTATGCAAAAATCAGGTATTATATATAATTAACACACACAATTCAATTAAAAACCCTAATCATTTCCCCTCTCTCTTCATTTCACTCTCACTCTCTATCTCCCTCTTGTCATTGACTTCTTCTCTTCAGCTCCCTGACTCCATCTCACGTCTCCTCTCCGTCAGACGTCGTCGCCACCGGAGCATGTCGTTGCTGGAGTACCCTTCGCTAGTGCTATTGTAATGAAGAAGCACCACGCCGTCGCACTTTTCCCTTCGTGAATCACCACGAGCTAAGGTAGTGAAATGAAATTGCGAAGCAGATCCGCCACTCTAGTGGTGAAATGAAATCGCGCGGGAACACTGTAGCAACCCACGCAAAGCAGAAATAGTTTCGGTTGGTGGTGATTTTGTGGGTTAGGACGGTGTCTTGTGTGGTGGTGGTGATGGTGGTTTTGTGGTGATAGATCTGGCGGTTTGGATGGGGTTTAGATGGTGTTTTTGTGTGTTGATGGTGATAGTGTTTGTGTGGTAGATGTTTTGTGTTGGTATGTGACCATTATTTGACGCATGTGACCAATCATTTAGTTATCTATGACGAATTGTTGAAGTGTGACCTAAGAATTTGATAATCTGTGACCAATTAATTTGATGTTAAAATAATCTGAGATCTGTAAATTTTGGATTTGTAACCTCGAAATAATTTGTGATCTAGAAAATTTTAGATCCATGACCTCAAAATAATCTGTGATCAATTAGTTTGATGATATATGACTAGAAAATAAATCTGTGACCTATAATTATGAATCCGTGACCATTAATCGAATAACTGTGACTTTATTATATTTAATTGATAAATATTTTCAATTAATTATATAGATACCTGAATTTTGTATTTTTGAACTATGCACCTGATTTGTGAATTGGTGTAAACAATACACTTGAACTGTGAATTTTTCCCTTGTTGACCTGACCCATTAACCGTTAGATCTAGCGAGCATGAATTTGGACCGAATCTTCGTCCAGGAGCTTCTGGAGAGTGCATCCACGCGCTCCATTGACAGCTCGTGCTAAATCATCAGATTACTGGCTGGGGTAATTTTGTCAAAGTAAGTTTTCGGCGGAAGAAAACAAATAGGTGGTGGCCATAGCGTGGGAAGTTGTTGGTGAACCACTTGGGCCCACCTCTGCCTATGTGGTGGAAATTTACAATTTTAGGGTTAAAGGTTATTATATTTTCCAAAATGCCCTGTCATAAAGACCAAATGACTGCGGCCGACAGTGATAAGTTGTTGGTAGAGTTGGTGAGTGGGCCCACTCTAAGCTTCAAATGTTTGTACATAAATTTATGTTTGACTCAAAGTTAATGGGAGTACCTTCTTATCGTAGGTGACCTTCTACCAACCATTAGCAAAATAAATATTTTTAAGGGGTCTCCAAACTAAATAAATTAATTATTATTTTAATAATTAATTAACAAAAACATGGGTAGATCTGCTGAGTTGAGTATTTTTTATCTTCAGAACGCTAATCACGTGAATACTATATTTTTCATCAAAACTTGACAAATTTTTCTTCGAGTCAATAACACAAATGGTCACTGAATTTTCAAAAAAGTTTTCACAGAGTCATTGAACTTTAAAAATCATTGAAATTATCATTCAACTTTGCAAAGATTTTCATGGGATCACCGAACTTTATAAAACCCTTCCATGGGGTTATTGAACTTTAAAAATTATCTCATTCATCGTTAAATTTTGTAAAAAGTTAATTAGCGATCTCCTGGGAAATCTTTTGCAAAGTTTAGTGACCTCATGAATTTTTTTATTTTTTACAAAGTTTAGTGATGAATGGGATGATTTTTAAAATTCAGCGACTCCGTGGAAATATTTTGCAAAGTTCAGCGATGATTTAGATCATTTTTAAAGTTCAATGACCTCTTGAAGACTTTTTACAAAGTACAGTGACCATTTCGGTTATTAACCAATTTTTCTCCTAAACAACTGGTAGAAATATTTGAATTTGAGAATTTTAAGAATTTCGATGAAAATTTTCGTCCACTAATTCTGTTATCTAGATATTTAATCACAATTTTATATTTTTATGTCCTTTTAACAAAATCTTCAGACGAAAATCACTTATTATGGACAAGATATACCGATTAATGAAATTTTGAAGATAATAATATAATGGAAAAAATTTGTTAACATAGGTGTGATAATAGAAAAATGTTGGGGATTTTAAACACAATTTAATACGAAAATGCGACATAATATAGTAGGTAGTTTACGTTAAACTGCTTAAACTATTGTCGATTATTGATAAAACCTCTTAATTTATCAAATCAATCCTTAAACTCGCTGAATTGCGACTATCTTAGTGTAAAATTTTCATCACAACTTACTCGTTCCACAGTGGATTGATTACATGAGATTGAAGAGTCTCCCATTTATAAAAAAGATTAGGGGTGAAAAGTTGAAGTTGAATAAAATTAAGGAAGCGGCATAACAAATATGAAGGGGGTTTGGTGTAATTTAACACTTCTTTTAGGTGGTCCTTTATTAATTGATCTTTATCAAGTGATCACACCAAATTTCTTCTGTACCAAAAATTTAGTTTAATTGTTTTGGTGTCCAACAATTATTGCAAGTGGTCACGACTTTGATCAATACACATTTATAATTTTAACCCACTTTTAAAGTTGTTCGTAATTTACGATAAGTTAATTAAAGTCCGAGATTTGATAAAGGTGAAAAAGGAAATTTTTCTAAAAAATAAGTGCTAACTAATTAAACACAACGACTAAATTCAAACCGCACGCATCGCTAAACCCTTGTTTGGTACTGATTAAAGTCAGAGTCAAAGTCAATGATTAATTTTAACCACATATTTTATAAAATTCAAAACCATGTCATCAATTTTTTTTTTTAAATATACTAAAAATTTGATTTTAATCTCTATCAAACAGGCTAAATCAATTCGACGCTCCTTTTTGTATCCAAATGCAATGAAAACCGGGAAATTTTGTGCTTTTAATTCAAGTATCATTTAAGAAAGCTGCAACCATACAGATGAAAGGAATGAGCTATTCGGAATTATCTTTTTCTATTACCTTTTTTTATAAACCCATAAATTATTTATATTTTTTTAATATTTCTCAAAAACAAAAAGCATAAGAAGAGAAAAAAACAATTCCCCTGATTCAAAAGTGTTGAAAAAAGTAAATTTTGAACATTGTTACATGCACATTTAGGGTCCGTTTAATTGCAGAGATGTAATATGGGGGGAAAGAAAATGAATTCCAGAAAATTGAATTGCATTGAAATTGTTTCTTGAAAATTGTCAATTTATTGTGTATAATTGGTATAATTTTTCATGTGAAAAATGTTGAAATAAAAGTATTTTTTGATGTTCGTTTAACTTTGTTTTACATAAAAATTATCAATTAAAAGGATAAAATTTACTGATATTGGGAATATAATTTGTTTCTATTACCCAAAAAAAATTAAGAAAATCATCTATCTTTTGGTGTTCGTTTAACTTTGTATTACATGAAAATTGTCAATTAAAAATAAATATTTTTTTTAAAATAATTCTTAGAATTTGTTTGCATTGTCAAAATAAAAAAAATTCAAACAAATAAAAATAAAAAAATCGCTACAGTAACTTGGAAAATGAATTCTCACTATTTTGGTGAGAATTCAAATTCATAAAAAAGCTGGAATTTGGTGAGGTGGCAACAAAGTGAGAAAATGAATTTTAGGGAAAATAAACGCTATCAAACAATGGAAAAGTGAAAGATGGAATTGAAATTCCATTTTCCATCCATGGAATTCCAATGGCTATCAAACACTGCCTTAGATTTAACTAGTAAGTAACAAAGAAAAAGATGTTAAAATCTTGATCTTTACTAGATAATAGGCACCATTAGAATGATTACACGGAATTTGACATTATTGATAATATATTTATTTGTTTAATTGTTTGATTAATATTTAGTTTCCTTATTATCTTAGTTTTCTTACTAGCTTAGGTCTTTTTGTAATATATTAAGTCATTGTAAACCCTAATTCCTTTAGTGCGGCTCAATTGTTTTCCTCTTCTTCTTTCTCCTTCTTTGGTTCTCTATGTGTTTGATTCTATAGATTAAATTATATGTTATCATGGTATCAGAGCCAAAACATATGTGTTGAGGTTGTTCTTTTCGTTCAATTCATTCTCAAACAATTCGTGTCACCAAAATAATAGAAAACCCTAATTTTCCCTTGAGCCGCCACTAAAAATATATAATATCTTTCAAACGAAACCTCTGTTTGGCGATTGGTGACCATATTTGGATTCCAGACAACGAGACGATCCTATCTGACTGGCGCGTGTGTCACCACGCGCTCTATTCCGACGACGCGTGAACAGAAGTTGCAAAGGTTCTGGTGGTGCATGAGGGCGCATGAAGCATTTTCTGGCGACGGTTCAACGGGACAGTTTCTTCCTTGGTGAGTTTCTAACATTTTGATGGTATTAGTTTGGTCATACGTGCAATGTGCGGTATATTCCGGAGGTAGTTCGTGTTGGTACGTTGGTCGTTGTTGAGTTTCTTGGAATTTGTTGATTTCTTTTTATTAGTAGTTGATTATTTATTGATTTCATCATGGCAACTGAAAGGATGATTCACTTCAATCCATTAGTGTTAGATTAAATGATAAAAATTACTCATATTAGAGTACTGTGATGAAGAATTTTCTAAAAGGAAAATGATTGTGGGGTTATGTTAGTGGAACTATCGTCAAACCTGAGACCACTGCTGAGAATTTTGTGACAGAGTTAGATAATTGGGAGTCAAACAATGCGAAAATTCTCACTTGGATTCATAATTTAGTTGAGCAATCCATTGGTACACAGTCAGCTATGTTTGAAATAGCGAAAGAAGTTTGGGATCACTTACAAAAGTTATACATTAAGTCTAATTTTGCAAAACGATATCAGTTGGAGATTTATATACGGGCCTTACAACAAAAGGATATGAGTATTCTCAAATTTTATGCTGCTATGAATTCAATTTGGAATGAGTTGGCTATTACAGAATCAGCGGGACTAAAAGCATGTGAGAAATATATTACTTTTAGAGAGGAACAACGATTAGTTCAAATTTTTATGGCACTTCGTAGTAATTTTGAGGGATTTAGAGGCTCTATCTTGCACCGCAATCCACTTCCATCAGTTGATTCGGTGGTTAGTGAATTTGTAGCTGAAGAAACACGTTTGAAATCTCTTGCACGAGAAGTATCCCTTTTTCCATCTAGCACTTCAATGTTGGTTGTACATTCTCGATCGTCCACACAGAATTAGAATAAATGTCATGTGCGGTTTGCTAGTGATGAGCGTAACTTTTGCAAATAAAAGGGACATTGGAAGTCTCAATGTCCCAAGCTGTTAAAGAAGCAACGGCCACAACAACGGCATCGATCGTATCATCCCAATGCTAGCATAGCTACTACCATGCCATTTAATAACTCGTCTATACTTGGAGCACCACCTTCTTCTAGTCCCATGTTGACTGATTTAGCAGAGCAGTTTTAAAAATTCTTAGCCACACAGCCATATGCTATGTCAGCCTTTACTCATATATGTTTGTCGTCTCAGAGTCACTCAAGTATTTCCTCCTCGTGGATATTTGACTCTGGTGAGTCCAAACACATGTCATCTAACTCAAAACTCTTTAATGACTTACATCCTTCAAACTCGTCTATGTCTGTTATGACTGCTGATAGTACATCATTGGCTTTAGCAGGTGTTGGTTCTGTTAACACACAAAATTTATCACTTTCAGACGTTTATTATGTTCCAACTCTTACCTTAAATCTTATTTCTATTGGCCAATTGTGTGATTCTGGATATTTAGTTCAATTTTCTTCTATTGCTTGTCATGTGCAGGATCCTCAATCTCAGAAGCTGATTGGGATAGGCCATAAACAAGGAGGGTTATATGTTCTGGACAATTTGAGACCACCATATGTTGCAACTTCTGGTGTTGACTTGTCATCTTTTTCTTTGAATTCATCGTCTTCTAGTTTTCATTTGTGGCATTTTCGCCTTGGACATGTTTTCGCTAGTTATTTGAAATTTTTAGTTTCTAAGGATCATTTGGGAGATTTGCAAACTCGTGACATTTCTGATTTTAGTGGTTGCAAATTAGCTAAATTTTTTGGTTTACCTTTTCCTCGTAATGTTTGTCATTCTGTTGCACCATTTGATCTTATTCACTCTGATGTCTGGAGACCTGCTCCTATTACTACAAAATGAGGGTCTAGATATTATGTTTATTTTATTGATGATTATGGTCTTTATTGTTGGGTTTATCTTAGGAAACGACGTTCTGACTTTCTTTCTATTTATCGCTCTTTTAGAGCACTTATTAATACTCAACATTCTACTGTAATTAAGTGCTTTAGATGTAATTTGGATGGAGAATATACTTCAACTGATTTCTCTGAATTACTTGGTCTTCACGGCACAATCCATCAAAATACCTCACAATAAAATTGTGTTGCTGAACGAAAGCATAGACACATTGTAGAAACTGCCCGCTCCCTTCTTTTGTCTGCCAAAGTTCCCAATGAATTTTGGGGGGAAGCAGTTCTTACTGCTGTTTCTTCAATTAATAAGATTCCCTCTTCCTACAATTCAGGATTATCACCCTTTAAAATATTGTATGGACATCCTCCTTATTACTCTTCAATGAGGGCTGTACTTGCTTTGTTCTTCGACCTGAGGCTGATTTTAATAAGTTGACATCTCGTTCTACTATTTGTGTTTTCTTGGGTTATGGGCAGGGACAAAAGGGTTATCCTTGTTTTGATCCTATTAATAAGAAATTATACGTTTCTCGTCTTGTTGTATTTTTTTAGCACATTCCGTTCTTTTCTATTCCTTATAATACTCATAACTTGACTAAAACTGATCTCATTCGTATTGATCCATTTTCTGATGATATTGACAGACCGCCTTCCCATACCCCATGTACCGTTGATTCTTCACGCCCTACAAGTACACATGCGCCAGCTCATGATACTTCTCCTGATTCTATGGCTTCTCATGCACCGTTTGAGATTGTTGATCCAGCTCCTGCTCCCCCTATTCATTGATATCCTGAACATATTCATAAGTCCACTCAGTTATTGAGTCATTTTGTTGTTTTCTAACCTCTATTCATAAGCTATCTAAACCCACTTCCTATAAAGAAGCTATTCTGGATCCTCTTTGGCAACAAGCTATGGTTGATGAACTTTCTACTCTACATTAGATAGACACTTGGAACTTAGTTGCATTGTTTTCGGGTAAACATGTTATTGGTTCTCGTTGGGTTTATAAGATTAAAACCAAATATGATGGTTCAGTTGAGCGTTATAATGCTATATTGGTTGCTAAGAGTTTTACTCAGCAGTATGATCTGGATTATGAGGAGATTTTTGCTCTTGTTGCCAAGATGACCACTGTTTATACACTTATTGCAATTGCATCTGTTCGTCGGTGGAGTCTTTCTCAATTGGATGTCAAAAATGCATTTTTAAATAAAAATCTTCAAGAGGAGTTTTACATGGTTCCTCCTTCTGGTCTTTCTCACTCTCCTAGATTTGTTTGCAGGCTCAAGAGAAATTTTCCACCTCATGCCTCGTTTGAGAAATTTTCCACTGTTGTTACCTTTCTTGGCTTTACATCCAGTCATCATGACTCCGCTCTATTCTTTAGAAGCACTTCTGCTAGTCGCATTCTATTATTGCTATATGTTGATGATATGATTATCACTGGTGATGATGCCGATGGAATTGCAAGTTTGAAATCAGAATTGGCTCGTCGTTTTGAAATGAAGGACTTGGGTGCATTATCTTATTTTTTGGGGATGAAATTGCTTCTTCTCCTAGAGGTTATCTTCTCTCTCAGTCCAAATACACTATGAATGTTATAGAGCGCGCCCGTCTTATTGATACTAAAATTGTTGATACTCTTCTTGAGTCCAATGCTCGATATTCATCCTCTGACGGTGTACTATTGAATGATCCCACTTTGTATCCTACTATTGTTGGATGCTTGGTTTATCTTACCATCACACGTCCCGATATTGCTTATTTTGTTCACATTGTTAGTCAGTTTGTTTTAACTCCTACTACGGTTCATTGGGCAGCAGTTGTTCGTATTTTGCGTTATCTCCGTGGTACATGCTTTCAAAGTCTTTTGTTTTCGTCAACCTCATCTTTAGTACTCCATGCATTTTCTAATGCTGATTGGGCCAGTGACCCCACTGATCTCAAGTCCACTACTGGCTTTTGTATATTTTTGGGTGATTCTCTTATCTTTTGGAAAAGTAAGAAGTAGACCATTGTTTCTCGTTCTTCTACGGAGGCAGAATATCGAGCTCTGGCATTCATTACCACTAATATTGTGTGGTTGCAATGGCTACTTGGAGACATGGGTGTTCCTCATTTTTCTCCAACCCCTATGAATTGTGATAATACCAGTGCTATTCAGATATCTCACAACTCCATATTCCATGAACGCACAAAGCATATTGAGATTGATTGTCATCTAGTTCGCCATCATTTGCAGACTGACACCATTTCCCTACCTTTTGTTTCTTCATCATTTCAGCTTGCTGACTTCTTCACCAAGTCTCATCCGGTTCATCGTTTTCACTTCTTACGTGACAAATTCTCGATGCTTATTGCTTTAGCACCCTGAGTTTGAGGGGGGATAATAATATATTTATTTGTTTAATTATTTGATTAATATTTAGTTTCCTTACTAGCTTAGATCTCTTTGTAATCTATTAAGTCATTGTAAACCCTAATTTCTGTTGTGTGGTTCAATTGTTTTCCTCTTCTTCTTTCTCCTTATTTGGTTCTCTATATGTGTTTGATTCTATAGATTAAATTGTATGTTATCAAATATCTCATTAATTATACTGTCCAATCTTATTCAGTATTGTACCTCGACCATGCCTAAACTTCTTAACACCAAAATATATAGGAGCAGTCACAGATAGGCCTGCACACATCGAAACCAAAGAAATGTATGATTTATTTTTGGCTAACAACGTTTATGTTTTAGCCTCCCTTCGAAAAGAGTTTAGAAACGATTTATTTTTGAAACTATATAAATAAATGTATAATACTTGCAGGATAATTGAAATGTATGATTGAAAATTAATTTTATTTTTGCAAATTATTGGGACATTTTTTAGATCATTTTTAAGACAGCCGTTGTTAATTGAAATCATTGTGATCTCAAAACTCTGTGTAGAGAATCAATTTAAATCGTTTAAAACTTGGATTAGGGTTCGATGGCACAAAAAAGGAAAATTGGAAGTAGAAGATTTTATGTGACGGATTAATCCCCTAATATTGTATTATCGAAAAAAAAAAAAAAAAAAAAAAAAAAAAGTAAGAATATATATTTATATTGAGTTACTTTCAGTACAAAATAATCTGATGACACAACATTTTTTCATCTTTATGCCAGCCCCACTACATTAAATTTCATTTCTCTCTTTCCTATTTTCAACCACAAAAACTTTCATAAAATAATATTAAACGTAAATAAAAAAAAATTTCACTCTTTTCCAACTACTCATTTTTCAAAAAAAACACTATTTCACCCATTAATTTTTCCACGTAATAAGACAAACAGGGGCTATATCCGAGCTTATCGAGACTGTGTAATCAAATAGACCCTATCCAAGTAAAAGCACGGACGAGATTTCTAACAAGTGAGTTTATTAATCAAGAAAGTTGTTAATCTATTATAAAGGAACCAAATACAACTAGTTCAAGAAAATTCAAAAAAAGGCAAAAACAAAAGGGAATTAAAAAAAAAAAAAACGCTCACAATATAATAACCAAACGAGTGACAATAATTCAAATTGAATGATCATTCCAGTGAAGAATCAGTGTGATGAACAGTTCTTGAATAGGCTAAAACATCTTCAGGATTTTGTGCAGTAGATGTAGATCCTCCCTTTTCTTCACTAATTCTGTCATCACTCTCTCCGTTTTTGTTTATGATCGCCTCTCTAATCAGCTCTCTGGCTTTTCCCATTGGATCATCAATCTTCTTGGTTTCTTCCTTCTCCTCTTTCTCCATCAGCTCTCTCCTTTCCTTTGTGGCCTCCATTAATTTTTCTTTCCTCTATTCTTGGCTTGGCTTGGCTTGGCTTGGATATCCGGTCTGCTTCTTCACGTTTTGAGTGATGTGAAGTGTGTGTATTTATAATATCCAAAAACGCATTGGGAGATGATAGTGGTGACAGTCTTTACACATGGATATAACCATTTTATTACACGTAGCGAACAGGGAATAGTTGGGTTGGTTTCATCTTTATATCAAACTTTAATTTTTAATATTTTACCATTAGTTCATCGTTATCTAAATCTTAGTCATTGGAAAGCGAAAAATAAATAAAAATGGAAGGAGAGAGAGACCTCTCCGGGGACCCCTTTTTCACATGATTTTAAAAAAAAAGCTAAAAAGAACAAACTTACCCAACATCATTATCATTTCAAATTCCGCTTGGTAGTTCGACAAATTTTCCACCACACATCTCAAAAACTTATATCACAGTTTACTAAAAATCCAATTGTAATCCCTACCAAACACCTACTTAATGTAATTTCCTCGTAAAGTTGTACCCTTTTTTTCGGTTTTTTTAAGAAGAACAAACTTACCCAACTTCTCCAATGAGACAAAATTCATTTAAGAATGAATCACTGTTGATCAAGTTTTAAGGACCAAATCTGACAATAAACAATTAAAACATAACAATTAAGTTGGATAACTTCCATACCCCAAAGATCAAAATATAACAGAAAACTTCGACTAAAACAAAATTGCTGGAAACCTTCTCCTAGTTCATTCTTTTAATGAGCTCATTGATGTAATCCTCACGATTGCCAGCATCACCACCTTCAACATAATGATTTCTCTTCTTCTTCGATCCACCCAAAGGTGCCTTCAACTGGAACGGCCATAGAAAGTTGTTTGCCTCTTTAAAGTGTGGCCCCACAGTCATAATCTCGTGAATAAGATCTTCCATGCATATGATTCCATACTTGCCGAGGGTCTATATGGTGCAGCAGCAAGTTCATGAAACATTATAAAAACTTTCAAGATGGAACATGTCAATGTAATAAACTACTACATGAACACGGTCTTCACTAACCGACCTGTTCGATGATGGAATTGTCTGTCAAACCAATTCCCTGCTTGTTGACTTTCCCATATCCGCGCTTGTAAATCAACTCCCTGACACTTTAAGGTTGGGGTAACTGAAAAAATTTAGGTAAATGATGAGATCGTGCTGGAGTTTATGTAACCCCCAAAAGTCATTGCAACCTGTCTTACCCGTATGTAACATAAGGCTCAACCCTGTGTAGCATATTCATGGTTACTTTGTTAACTTTCAAAAAGACACCTTTAAAGATCTGTACAAAGCCAAATAGAAACTCTAGAAGACTAAGAACATGTTTGGTACAGCTTAAAACCCAATTAAAATCAATTTTTTGACTGTTATTTCACTATTCCAGCCGTCATTTTTGAATTCTTCTCTTACACGTAAGACCCACTTTATCTCTAACAGTCAAAAATTAATTAACGAAATCCCTACCAAACAAGCCCTAAGTACAAAAAATAACATCCCGTAAATATAGAAATTCTACCAGTGGTTGTTAAAAAGGCTACCAAGGAGTGTTTGCTTTGGTAAGGTTGGGGGTAAGCCATAATATAAACAAAAATGACATCAGAACAACCTATGAAAAACTTCACTTGGTTCATATTACAAGATTGAACTTAAGTTGTTAAAAGCCAAAGCAAGAGATCACCACTAAATAAAAACGACATTAGAATAACCTACAAAAATCTAACAACCTAAGCTTGCAAGTATATGCATTTTATAGCATTTTGACATAATCATTGTTTCAGAACTACATATACAAGAGTTGTTTACTTATTTTTATTGTTAATTTGTTCGTGTCTGTTTGTCTATAAATTTACCTTGCCATTTATAGTTTTTGTCCAGCATTAGAAAAATCATGTTCATAGTTTGTAATTATGTCTAATATATATCCGAAAAATTAGAAATTCTTCAAACGTCTCTAGGCATAAAAAAAATACCAAAACTGTCCGTCCACCCAATGCCCCATCTTTAGACATGCTTGGGAGGCATGCACGCTCACAAAAGATTAAAGAGAGAAAGAACAGTTGCTTGGCCGAAAAAGAAAAAAATAAAAAATTGAAAAGAAAATGAAGAGTTGCAGGAGCTTATACCTCCACAGCCATTCATTCAAATTTCACAATTAAAATTAAAGCTTCTACAAAAGACTCCTCTCCTCCCCTTTTCTCTGAAGTGTCGTATTCAGGCCTTGATTGGGGGAGATTTTTTTAAAAAATAATTTTCTCCAATATCAATTTCAACCACACTTTCTATGGGACCCAACAACTTTTCCCTACTTTTTAACCACACATTCTCCAAATAAAAAAAATCTCTCCCAAAAAAGGGCTCAATTTCAATGGATTCATTGGCGCTCCTTTGTCGATAAACTAAAAATAAAATTCTATAGTGGACAGGTGCAGAATCTGCAGATAACCTAAAGGCTTGTTCAAATATTTTAGTTTTGCTGCATGCTGCACAGAGCTCCTAATGAGAGTACACCCCCAGACCTGGGTTTCAAAAAGGGAAATCAACAGCACTGCCTTTGCCACTACAGTTAAATCGAAAGTGTAGTTATATTCCAAGACCAAAGTTCCATTGGCTTGTCACTATACATACGCGTGCAGAATTTTGAGAGACGAGCCTCTTCTCAATCAATGCAACCATAAGTCATGACTAAATATAAGTCCAACTCAATAATTTCACATTTCAATAAATACATATTCTTGAGTGTCTCTGTTACTATTGCCAGTGTACTGCATCAAGTTATAGTTTTCCCTTGATATATACAATAAATATTTGATTCCTCATTGTATCCCATTGCAAACCAAAAAAATTATACTACTTGAGTGTCTCTGAGTTTCCAGAATAGAGAATTATAATGACAGTGGTGCAAAGAAGGTAAGCACATCTTTCAGTTACCTGACGCAATCGCAGTAGCTGCAGTATTTTCTTGGTTTGTGGATGCATTGCATTGATACTGTAAAATTTAAAAGGTCGACATAAGCATATATATGTAGGATGAAAATTCAAAAACCTTGAAAGAATTAAATAACTTACCCACGGATTCTAATAATAAATAATAGCTTAGCCTCAGGATTAACATAAAATCCCCCCTTCAATCTGGCCTCACGCTTCATACGAATCAACTCCTTCTCCTAAAAGAAGAAATGAGGAACAATATTATCAAATAGACAAAGGCTTTATAAATGATTCTGCAAAAGACTCAGCGGAATTCAAATGCACCTGTTCCACATACTCCTTTGCTTACTGCTCAGTTTTCTTGAAGATCAACTTACGGTTATCAGCTTTCTTCTTCTTTGCAGCTTCAAACTCTTGCTTCTTTGCAAGGGCCCATTCCTCATTCCTCTTCTGCTTCTTAAGGACAGACTCTGGAACTACTACACCTTCCTTAGCCACCACAGCCATCTTTCTAACACGGCAAAGAGAAAACAGAAAAATAACCTAAAAAGTTGATAACAATCCAAACAAGCGGACTCCAGATTTCAAGAATAAGCCACAGTTTACAAGCATGCCGCCACATCATAAGATTTCCATCTACTTTTGATGAGAATAGATCTCGAAGAACTTCCAAGAAGTTACTTTATTTCAATACAAAATTATTGCAAGGAATAATGCTCAGAAATTTAAATTTAGCTGGTTTTTTCATGAGAACAGATTTTTCCTTCTGCGGGATGTCAAATATGCATACTCTAACTTCAAGTGATTTCATAAAGCCATTCTGATAAACAAGAATTATTTTCAATAAAAGATAAGTTTTATCCACTTATCAATAAATGGAATCATGTGTTATTGCAAGGAATAATGCTCAGAAATTTAGCTGGTTTTTTTATGAGAACAGATTTTTCCTTCTGCAGGATGTCTAATATGCATCCTCTAACTTCAAGTGATTTCATAAAGCCATTCTGACAAACAAGAATTATTTTCAATAAGAGATAAGTTCTATCCACTTATCAATAAAAGGAATCACGTGTATAACCGTAAAATGGACAGTATACCATATGGGGGAACAAAAGCCCAAAGTTGTCAAACCTTCTCATTCTCTATTTCACCTTAGTATTCCTGATTATCGATGAATAGAGATGAGTTCCCCACACCTCTCTCAGATGACCTAAAAACTCAAATATATTAATTACTACATTTCCCTATTTCAGTAATAAATCTATCAGTCCCAAAAATTACTCCATGCCGTGTAAGTCATTTTTTAAAGTCAGATAAAGTTGACATAATTTCATCAAAACGAAAATTTACTTTAACAAAAAATAAAAATAAAAATGGATACCCATTTTCATATACCACCCACTTCCTCGACATTCAATCAAAATCCATTTGGTAATATTCAGAAACCTGATTAATTTTGTTAAGGAAAACAGAAAATTTAGATATGAATATATAACAACAGGAACGCTAAAATTTTAAAAATTACCTAGAAACTGAGTGTAAAACAGTAGTGTATTATTTTTATTTTTTTTTTGGTAGAGACGTTGGCAATTGGCAGAGAGAGACTTCGCAATAAAAATTGTAAAAAAACCTAACTGAATCATATACTGAAAGGCCGAAGTGGGAAATGATTGCAGTGCCCAAACCTCTTACTTGGAGGCCCAATAATTAATGTACTGCACCTGAGATGGGCTGGGCTCAATTTGGTTTAAGGTTCTTAATTCATGGAAAAATTTGATAAGTAAGAGTTTAAATATTCACATTTCAAAATCAAGAAAATTAGTTTCAAATTTCAAAAATTAGATTTTTATTAAAATTTATTTATAATTTAATTATTTAATTATTTAATTAATTAAATATATTTAGGTCACAGATCTATAAATTTTGGGTACAAATGAACAATTTAATTAGTCATTTATTATTTTTTGATCAAGGATCAAAAATTTTATGTCGCAAATTATTTTACGGTCACAATTCAAAATTTTGTAAGTCACAGTTTGTTCATCGATCACAAATAAGAAAATTATTTAGTCGCGGATTAATTTTTAGTCACAACTTAACAAATTGTTGGTCACAACTTATTTCTCGATTACAAATCAAAATTTTTATAGGTCACGAATAAAATATTTTATAAGTCACAGAATCAAAACTTCTATTGGTCACAACTCATTTATTTTCACCATAGTACCCGCAATAGCATCGCTATGCCTACAATACACCACCATCGCACATCCCATAGTAGACACCGAAACCACTGTTACCTTAGTATGTGTAACTCCGCCGCCACACCCAAAACACACCACTGTCACACATTGCACAACCCACAGTGGACACTAGAACTACCATCACCTTAATACTTGCAATACCACCGCCACGTCCACAACACATCACCATCGTACACCACACAACCTACGGCACACCACCACCTCCTCTATCCCCATTTATATCACACCCAACCACCACCCTCACCAAATAATCCACAAACTCGTCGCTACCACTATAGCACACTATCACCACCTGCACAACCATCACAACAAACCTACGGTGCTGTGAACGGCAACATCTAGAATCCACAAACTCGTGCCACCACCATTCGATGTGCCCGAACCCAACGTAGATCGAAGGAACGATGTTGATGCGTTGCTGTTAACGGCAACGCAATGGCTTGCTACAGGACGGACGATGCTTAGATTGCGGCGATGGGCAGTGTTGGCATCTCTAGTGAAGAGAGGCAAGGTGAGAGCGAGATATAGAGAGAGAAAGGAGGGGGAATTGTTAGGATTTGAAATGAAAATTATATATTTAATATTTTAAAATGAAATATCTGATTTGTGAAATGTGAAATTTGCCATCTGATTTTAGAATTCACATCTTTAAATAGAGTTTTGTGTAATTCCCACTTAATTCATTCATTAACTTTTTTTTTTTTTAATAAATTCAACGATAGCCCCCAAGTATATATTTAGTGTCACTACGATCACTCAATTTGATTTTGTTTAACCATGGCTATCCAACTTCTTTTCAAACATTTTCACTAAACACTTGTTTGACAACTATTATTTAAAAATTCTTTTTTCAATATACTCATTTTCAACTACATATTCACACAATAAAATACTCTGTACACAAAATTTTTTCTTACTGTTTAACCACTCATTCTTCTAAAAATCACTATTCAAAATATTGTTTTGATAACTAATGGTTGTCAAACATGGGCTAATTTTAAAAGAAGTAAAATGGTAACTTTGTATTATATATAAAAAATAAATTTTAAAAAATTATTTTTTACAAGTTTTTATTTTATTTTATTTTTTTAAGTATCATTTTTTAAAATAAGTTTTTACTTTATTTTTTAAGTAACTTTTTTTAATAAGTTTTTATTTTGTTTTCGTTTCTTTATTTATTTTACATAGAATTCAAAATTACTGATTTATCCCTTTTAAAATTTGTGAAAATGATGAAAAGAAATTGGGTGGTCATGGTGAAATATTATATGAAATTGGCTGACCATGGTGAAATAAAATCAAATTGAGTGACTATAGCAACATCAATATAAAATTGGGTGGCTATGGTGACATTAAGTATAAAGTTGAGTAGCCATTTGTATATTTAACCATTTTTTTAAGGTTGAGTAATACTATCTTTTTATAGTAGTATATTAGAACATCTTTTTAGTGCTTATTTCATATTTCTTCGAAGTAATTATAAGTGGTGAATCATATGGAATGATGAGTTGAGTTTTTATTAAACATGTTGATAAAAAAGTATGTTTGATATTTTTTTTCAAAGACTAGTGAGACTTACTTGTAGGTCACGTACTGTAGTGTAGTTGGCTATGTAATAGCGTAAAGTGATGTTGGTTATTTTCTATACATTACAAATCAAACCTTATTGAGTAATACTGATAATAGAAAAGGGAAAGATAAGTTTTTATGTAATAATCCGATCAATTTAATTAGAACCAGTTGACACAAAATTTGTTTATATGACAAGAAAGAGATTATTATTCGTAAGAACAATAAAAGAGATACAAGAATTTCCTTTCAGCAACTTCAAAAAGATAGAGCTATGATGGAGGAATTAATATAAAAAAAAATAAAAATATATTAATGCTTCACAAAGAAACTTAATTAAATAGACTAAAACAAATTACAAAATAAAAACTATTCTATGAAGCAAACAAAGGATGTTTTATACATTTCAAGAGTTGTACTTAACACACCGCCGTAGTTAAGTTACAAGTTAAAGGATGATTTATCACGAATTCTATTGTTTGCGGATGTATTCTCATCAGTCCAAACTATGGCTACTTTTGAAGCTATTGGTGTGTTGTAAACTCTTTGGTCTAAATCAGGATCAGATCTTATTTTTATTTGACGTGTATTTAAATTGTCGATATTGCTAAATGAATGAAAAAATTTAGAGTAAGGAGACATCAATCAAAATTCTTAAAGTTAATTCACAAAATTTATCTCAAATGTTCAATTAGTTTTGAAGTTCATTTTTAGTATCATAAAAGTATAACTGTAAATAAGTTTGGTTATTATTAGATGGTAAAAGTTGTTTAATGTAATCGTAAACCCTAAATGTATAAATGCCTTGCAAAGCTTACACAAATCTTTGTCATACTTTGACATCGAAAGATGTGAATGCAAAATAATTGTTATAAGTTCTTGAAATTATTTGAAATTCAATGCTTAAGGTGAACTTGAAGTAAATAATTCATATAATTTATTAGGTATGCTATGTATATGCAATTTAACTTTGCCATCTGAACAACAACAATCTTACTATCTATGAATTTTTTTTGGCACCACAGTATTCACAAATACTTTACTGCATAAGCACATGGGATTTATTAGAAATGTTTTGCAAATTAAATTTTGTAGTACGCTAATTATTTTGTACAGCTTCATCAATTCTAAGCAGATCATGTTTATAGTCATACGAACCATCGACTTTCCGCTCTGTTGCACTAAATCTAGGTCTCGAAGATACACCATAACTACAGTCAACAACTATAATAAAATGAGTTGTCATTAATATTAAGAAACACAAATTGCGCTTTCAGCAATGAGGGGTGAAGACAGCTCATGTAGTGAATTTAAGTTAATAAATATATGTAATCAAATGGCTAAAATCTACAAACTTACGTCTTTCATATTCAAAACCATCTCGATTAGGAACATTATCCATGAAACCTAGACATTCAGGCCCAATGAATTGGTGTCCACCATGCTCTTGAACTAGACATAGTGAAAAAAATAAAGTCAAATCTTTTTGTAATAGATAAAAAAAAAAAAAAAAAAAATCAAGAATTATGCCTCCAATAAAAGATGCTTACAACTTAACACTGCAACATTTATAGATCCCCTTGTCCGCGTTTCATAACTTGTTTGCAATTCAGTCGTGTAACAAATAATTCTTTACGCATTTCTCTTCATAAATTTCCGTTCAGTAGAAAAATGTACCCCTTAAACCTTCGTTGTGCATCTGTCGAGACTATGTCAACAGCCCCACACCCAACACCATGAGCAAAGTTGTAATCTTTAGCATCTGCAATTTCTTGTTCACCATTTGTTCCAATTGGAACAAATAAAATCATTCTTCACGGATATACATTTTATGCATTAACAATTCTATTGATGTATTAAAAGCGAAAAGTGTACTATCCAAAGTTCACTAATTTATCTCTCACATAATTACACACCGATTCATTAATTTTATTCACATTTATTGCCAACCATTGATCAAGAAAAACAACACACAAATACAGATACAAAAAATAGTGGAACAAAGAGGGCATAGATTTGAATGAACTCATTGTTTATTGGGTTCATGGTGATCTAATTCTTGCAGATCCAAAATGACAGTAATACGGTATTATCAATTTGCAGATACCTTAGAGTAAGCATCTTAAAGGACTTCAAAATATATTCTATAGCTTGTTGGGGATCCTAGTAGTTCAATCAACCAAAACATCAACCCATAGACAAGATTCAAGGCAAAACAAAGAAAAAAGGGAATGGAAAAATACAACCTGTGTTAAGCCGAAATCTGTCCAGCTTTCCTTCTTCGTTTCAGCAGCTTCTTCTTCGATTTATGGGTGTTTTTCAGGCTCAGGAACAGCCTTCCATGACTTGCTAATTACCTTCCAAGAGAGAGGGGAAAAACCAATGAAGAACCACCACCCTTTTCTATGAAAACCGAGAGCTCCTCACTGCTGGGAATAAAAAGAGACCGAGAGCTGCTCCCCCTTTTGAAAATGGTAGAGAGTACATATGAAGGGGAAGGAAGGGAAGACCATGCCTCTGCCAAAACGTGGGAAGACCTTATTGTGTCACCATCAATACCATCAAGTCACAACATTGGGTGGGGTTAGGTGAACCATATCCTCGCATTCTTCACCTTGGTTCTCCTAACACTCTCTCTTGGTTGCGAATTTGCACATGGAAGAACTGTTCATCATCATCGCCCACCACCTGCAAGAAAATTAACCAGTGTCAATGTGTAATAAAGATAAGCACAATCTAAATTTACTTGCAGGTAGAATTTTTTGTTCCCATGTCAGAGGGATTCCTATCAGTGTGAATTTTAACAAGATTAACTTCACCTTGAGACAGTTTCTCACGTATAAAATGATACTTTACCTCAATATGTTTAGTTCTTTCATGGTAAACAGGATTTTTACAAAGCAATAAAGCACTTTGACTATCAGTAAACATAACAGGTATATCATGCATGAAGTTCAATTCTTTTAAAATTCCTTTTAACCAAGTACATTCTTTAGCCGCCTCAGTTATGGCAACATATTCTGCCTCAGTACTTGACAAAGTAACTAAAGGCTGCAGCTGTGACTTCCATGTTATACAATTGTCACCTAGTGTAAAAAAGTACGCTGTGGTAGACTTTCTGCTATCCTTGTCACCAGCAAAATCAGAGTCTACATACCCCTTTAGAGTAAGTTTTTCAGATCTCTTTTCATACACTAGACCCAGATTTAATGTACCAACAATGTACCTTAACAACCATTTCAAACCTGCCCAATGAGGCTTTCCTGGGTTTGACATAAATCTGCTCAAAAAACTTATAGCATAGGCTAAGTCAGGCCTGGTTGTTATCATAGAGAACATGACGGAACCTATAGCATTAGCGTAGGGTATGTTCCTCATTTCTCTAAATTCCTCCTCAGTCTTAGGAGATTGTGCACTGGAAAGATTCATGTGAGCTGCTAAGGGAACGTTCACGGATTTTGATCCATTCATACCAAATTTGGTTATGACTTTGTTTAGATAGGCTTCTTGGGAAATGACTAGTCTATTTTCAGCCCTATCTATCTTTATAACCATCCCCAAAATCTTCTTAGCACTCCCCAAATCTTTCATATCAAATTCTGATTTTAAAAGGTTCTTTATCTTAGTGATTTCAGTCTTACTTGAACTTGCTAGAAGCATGTCATCTACATACAGCAACAAGTAGACCTCACAGCCCTCCTTACTATCATTATAGTACAGGCATGCATCATATTCACTCCTTTTAAAACCTATCTTCAGAATATAGGTATCGAACCTTATGTACCACTGTCTAGGGCTTTGTTTAAGCCCATGCAGAGATCTTTCTAATTTGCACACACAGTTAGTTTTACCTTTCACCTCAAAACCTTGAGGCTGACTCATGTAAATATCCTCTTCCAATTCCCCATGTAGGAAAGCAGTCTTGACATCTAGTTGTTCCAGTTCCCAGTTGTACTGAACAACCAACGCAAGAACCAGTCTCATTGTTTTGTACTTTATCACAGAAGAGAATATCTCATTGTAATCAACCCCCTCCTTTTGACTAAACCCTTTCGCCACTAATCTGGCCTTATACCTAGGAGGATCACTAGGATTATTTCTTTCTTTCAATTTGTAAATCCACTTACATTGAACTATCCTATGATCCTTAGGTTTGTTAACTAACTTCCAAGTTTTATTCTCCATTAGAGATTCCATTTCTTCCCGCATAGCTTTTAGCCAATTTTCAGAACATTTTCCATTAACAGCTTCTTCATAACTAGCAGGTTCTATCTGTTCAAGGGCTTCACCTGAAACCAAGGCAAAATCAGTCAAGTTTAAGGATTCATATCTAGGATTTGGCCTGATTTGCCTCCTCCCCCGATCCCTAGTAAGCTGATAATCTTGATTAGGTGGCTGATCATTAAAATGTTCAACTTCAACTGGTTCAATGTTATCTTGAAGTTCAGTCACCTCTTCAGGTTCAGGTTCAGGTTCAATTTCAATTTCATTTTCATTTTCATGATGTATAGGGTCATTTTCGTCATTCCCAGGTGTAGGTGAATTTAGCCTAGTCAGCTTCACCTCAGTCTGAATACTCTTCTCAGTTTCAGATTTGTTAGTTTCTTCGGTTTTCTATTTTAGACATGGCATCTCAGATTCATTAAAGACTACATTCCTGCTGTTAATAATCTTAATGCCTTGGACCCCTAAAACCCATAACCTATAGCCCTTCACACCCTCGGGATACCCTAACATCACACACTTGACAGCCCTGGGCTCAAGTTTCCCTTCAGATTGATGTGCATATGCAGCACATCCAAACACCCTCAAGTGTTCCAGATTTGGAGGCTCTCCCGTCCACAACTCCTGTGGGGTCTTAAACCCTATACTGCTGGACGGAGACCTATTAATCAGAAAAGATGCAGTACTTGCAGCTTCAGCCCAAAAACCTTTCGCAAGGCCAGAGCTAATCAACATACACCTA